>NC_073383.1:18320201-18620201 GCF_028641065.1 Leucoraja erinaceus
CACACAGAGAGGCAGGCAAAAGGAAGGATGGAGAGAAGGACAGAATTAGGAGAGAAAGACTGAGATGTGAGGAAACATAGGAATCCAGAAGAGAGGGGTTGGCTGGTGGGCATTGACTCGGTGGGCCAAAGTGCCTGTTTATGTGCTGCATCTCTGAACTAAACTAATCATGAGAACACTCCTTTCAATCATCAGGAGAACCTCAAGTCTGGTGAGATTGTGAATATGCAGGGATTTGGGTACTTTGGGAAATGGCAGGTGAAAGACTGGGCTTCACTGGTGGTGACATTGCTTTGCAAGGTGCTGGAGACTCATGTGACCCAGCTGTCGCCACTAAGTCTGAACCAAAGATCTTATAGCGATAAGATCTTTGGTCTGAACCTCTGAAGAAGCTCCAGGAAGCTTCTGCCCATGTGACCCACCTGTTGCCACTAAGTCTGAGCTTCTAAAGAGGTGTTTGTAAAGTTTCAATACACTGACGCTTGTTCCGTGTCTGAGATTGGTTGGTGGAGTTTTCTGTTTCAGTATCTTCCCACTGGTGCCTATGATTGGTCCAGAGGGTTGATCTCCCACTGTTTGTTTCTACTTTGTACTGAAGATGTTTCTACTTTGTTTCTATGGACTGAATAGGTGCCGTGATTGGTGTAAATGGGTTGCCACCCCCTGTATAGGGGGTATAAAGGTGTGATCCTTTGGTTGGGGTGGGTTGGTTGTCTTACCTTCTGTTCTGTTTACGCGTGGCTGCTGAGGGCTCGAGTGAGTGTATCCGGGGCCGGCCCCGCGGTGTTGTATACAAATAAAGAAGGGTTTGGACTCCAGTGTTCGACTCAGTGGTTTACTGAACCAGACTAGGGAGAGTGTGTTACATCCGGAATTAAAAAAATCTGGAGGAGGAGGAGGAGGAGGAGGAGGAGGAGGGGTAAAAAAAAAGAGAGCCATCAATTAATTAGCAATGTTACAAAATTTTGAGATTTAAAAAATTAAGTCTGTAATTTACTTCAGATAAAGCATAAAAAGAAGTTTAATTTGACACCTAATTCACTTTCATATCTTCAGTATTAAAAAGGTTATGGCCATTTTCATACTCGGAAATTAGCATCTTGTTCCCTATTGCTTTTCCATTGACAACACAAAAGATGTGATTGAGAACATTTAAAAGCCCATAACTTTCTTAAAAATTAAGAGAACTGAAAGAAATTTTCAGTTATTATAGATTGAAGCATTCTGAAACAAATATGAAACAATCTTACTTAGATGACTTGAAATTAAAGCATATAGTTAGTTAGTTACCTAATTGTAGCTAATTACAACATTCAATTACTAGATCTAAACATCTATCAATTTCTTAAGAATAGATTAACATTTTTAAATAGCCTAAGTGTCCAAATATCATTCACACAATAATTCACAATATAACAGAATTTTTAAATCTCATTGTCATGGGTTTATAGGCCAAATGGAAGGAATTTAATACCTGTAAATTAATGGCCATTCAAATCAACTTGCGAGTGGGTTTTTCTGGAACATGATCAATTAGAATGTTGCGGTTGCAGTGGATTTAAACCCATATTGGCAGCAAAAATACTGCCGGTTCGTACGGGAAAAAAATCACCGTTTCACAACTTAAAATGTGAATTAAAATGCATCTTAAGAAACACTTTTATACATAAAAACAAACAACTTTCTTTTACCTGTCCCCTACGTAAAATCCGTCCCCGTTGTCGGCGTTGACGGCTTCAGAAGCTGATTTTAAAATCACTCCAGCAATGAACTTGTTGGGCAAATTTTTTTTTAAAAGACACAGAACGGCCGTCAGATTGATTCTTCAGCAAAAGCTTGCACTCCAACAAAATATAATCCATGACAAGGTAGGAGAAAACAACGTTTTAACCCCCCCCCCCCGCTCAAACGCGACAAAATCGTGCACACAGCCAGTGGCAGAATTGCAGCGCCGCTGAAGGTAAGTATTGTAACATACCTACATCAATCAGCAATGCCCCTCGTGCTCCCTGAGTTTTAGAAGAGGTATACATCAAAGAAGAGTTCAAGTGATTTGATTCTGGCATCATCCCATATATCATATTGCAATCCCTATCACTGTCATCACTACCACTCCTTCAGTCCAAAGAGAGTCAAGAGAGTCAAGAGTCAAGAGTCAATTTAATTGTCATTTGGACCCCTAGAGGTCCAAACGAAATGCCGTTTCTGCAGCCATACATTACACACAAATAGACCCAGGACACAACATAATTACATTTTACAGCGGGTGCATCCATCACATAGCTGTGATGGAAGGCCAAAAAGGTAGTATCTCCCTTCTCAGATGTCACTCAATAGCCCCCCCCCCGATGTTAGAGTCAAAGAAAAAGCCAGGAAGGAACTGCAGATGGCGATTGTAAACCGGGCCATTGAAGCCACGCCGGGTGGTGCGAGGTAACACAGCGGGTCTTGGTGTTGGAGCCCCCGGTGTGCGCTCGCAAAGTCCCGCGACCATTCCAGCCGTGCGGGCAGTGGTGTCAGGCCCCGCTCCAGGAGCTCTTCGACCCCGCAACTCGGGCGGGAGAATTCGCCGTTGCAGGAGCCCGAAAAAATGGTCTCTCTCCAGGGATCCGCGGGCTCCCGGCGCCGCTGTCCGCAGACCCGCAGCAGCAGCCTCCGACTGCTCAGCAGCAGCAGCAGCAGCAGCAGCAGCAGCAGCAGCAGCAGCGCTCCTCCACCGCTCCAACCGCTCCGGACTCGGCCAGCTCCGCGACGGCGACGGTGAGTAGCACCAGAGTCCCCGGCTTCTCCTGTTGGAGGCCGCTCCTCGTTGCGGCCCTCAACGACAACGGAAACCCGAGATCAAGAAAAAGGTCGGGTCTCCAGTGCAGGGAGAGATTAATAAGTTTCCCCCCCCCCCCTCCCACCCCACACCCCCCCCCCACACACACAGGAGACAACAAAAAAGAAAAAAAACTACATTCAAACACAGACAGAAAATAATAAAAACGCGGACAGACTGCAGAGGCCGCTGCTGGCCAGAGCCGCGCCGCCTACCGGAGCATGAGTTTGCCTACATTTCACTCCAAAAACAAATACGGTACCAAATCTAGAAAACACCCATCAAGTGATTCAATTGAAGGTGCACAAAATTGCTGGAGAAACTCAGCGGGTGCAGCAGCATCTATGGAGCGAAGGAAATAGGCAACGTTTCAGGCTGAAACACTTCTTCAGACTGATTCAATTGCATTTACACCTAAATATTAGGCGTCGTAGAAATGTGCAGGAAGGAACTGCAGATGCTGGTTTAAACCGAAGATAGACACAAAATGCTGGAGTAACTCAGCGGGACAGGCAGCATCTCTGGAGAGAAAGAAGGAGTGACGTTTCGAGTCGAGACCCTTCTTCAACAGTAAATCTGCACAATTCTACACATCCTTGGACCAGCTTCAGGTTATCCTGCTGCTCCTTAAATGATCCAGATGTTTTAGCTCGAGAAGTGGAAGGACACACTCATCCGACAACATTCCTGGTGCTCTGGATAAGCGCAAGATGCCAAAGTGACCAGACAACATTGACTCCCAAACCCTCAAGATGGCAGCCATCTGACCTTCCATAATGGTGGTGAATCTGCGTAATTCATTGCCACAGACGGCTGTGGAGATCAAGTAATTGGGTATTTTTAAAACGGGGATTGATGCTTTCTTGATTAGGAAGGACATCAAAGGTGATGGGGAGAAGGCAGGAGAATGGGGTTGAGAGGGAAAAATAGATCAGCCATGATAGAATGGTGTAGTAACAAAGCAACAAAAGCCTTTTCACTGTGCCTCGGTACATGTGACAATAAACTAAACTGATAAACTAAACTGAACTAGTAGACCTGATGGGCTGAATGGCATAATTCTACTCTAATTCTTTGTCTATGGTCTTATAATGTTGCTGAGAACTGTTAAGTGTGGCCCCGTAATGTTGGTCACCTGCCAGGTGATCACTCTGTCAGTGTTGTCCAGCGTAGTCTCAATGCTGTGTGTAACGCTACTTGTAGCCAGACCCCTCCATGTTCCTCAGCATTGTATGATCCAAGCTTATTGGCATTGATTGGACTTGACGGTCACTTCACTCCTTAACCATTTTTCCAATGATGTTTCTGGCTGGAGTGCACCTTCCCTGCAAGTGCCTTTGCAACCATCTTCACCCAGCCATCTTCGCTGCTATAACAGGTATAGCCAAGGTATAGCATGAACGACACAGACTGCATGGATGACTCATAATGAATGAGCAACAGTAACTAGTCAGGCACTACCTGCAGCATCAGTAACATGCATGTACACACCCTGCCTTGCCCAACATGGCTCCTGAATCATGCCACGAGGCCAGTGGGGATTAAACGCTCTGGAAACAACGAATAAAAGGGTCTACTATTAAAATTAGTGGGCCATACAGAAACTAATCAAAATTGACTTAATCACAGTGTAGATTTGGGACTTCTTTCCCCAATACTGCTGCAGCTTGGCAGCCCATGGCAAAGCCAATAGTTTTCCACTGAAGATGGAACAAAGCCATCTGAATCAAGCTGGATTACCGATAAAGTTCTGGTCTTTCTATAAGTGTGAGAATAACACAAGGAGCTGGTGCTTGTTTCTGTTCATACACTTGGAATGGAATTGCAGGGTGTGGAATAAGGGGTGTTCTGGCTAACTGGCTCTTTGTCAGAGTATTAGAGCAGAGAGGTATTAGTGTCCCTCTCAGAGCATCAGCATGGAGCAGTCAGTGCCAGTGACTTCTTTAGCCAGCCACACGTCTCAACATTCTTTCAAACGTGGAGCAGCATAGTGTTTAGTTTAGATAGACACAAAGTGCTGGAGTGAATCAGTAGATCGGGTAGCAACTCTGGAGAAAGGATGGGTGATGTTTCGGGTCAGGAGTCTGAAGAAGGGTCACCCATCCTTTCTCCAGAGTTGCTGCCCGACCTGCTGAGTTACTCCAGCAATTTGTGTCTATCTTTGGTGTAAACCAGCATCTGCCATTCCTTTCTGCAACGTGTTAAGTTTAGTTTAGTTTTTAGGTACACCGTGGAAACAAGCCCTTTGCTCCACCGAGTCTACGCTGACCAGCAATCACCCGTACACTAATTCTGGACCTACACACTAGGGAAAATATACAGAAGTCCATAAACTTACAAACCTGCACGTCTTTGGAATTTTGGTGGAAACCGGGGCATCTGGAGAAAACCCACTCGGTCACAGGGAGAGAGTACAAATTCCGTCCAGGCAGCAGCCATAGTCTGGATTGAACCTGGGTCTCTGGCGCTGTAAGTTAGCAAATCTACCACTGTGCCGTCTGTGAACACACATCAGATTCTTGGAGTGGTTTCTCAGAGCGTGGAGAAAATACAGAGTGTGGAAAAGCAATTTCTATAAATCAACAATGTACTGGGCAATGAATAGGACTTCTGAACAGTGGTTTTGATCTGAGCAGGTCCCTTATGTACAATTGTTCTATCAAATGGCATTTACCATTGGCATTTATCTCACTGATGCCTATTCTGGGTCGTGCCAAGACAACTCATGTACAGTCCTTATCATAGCCTTGTTTGAAGCCTAGATCAAAGAGCTGATCTTCAGAGTAAAAGCAACAGTTGATTCACGTAGTTCTAGTAAAACTGAAACCAAAGGGCATCAAGAGGAAGACATTCCAGGGAAGACACAGTGTGTTGGAGGAGCACCTCGCTCGGTCAAGAAACATCCTGGAGAACATGGATAGGTGACGTTTCAGCTTGGGACCTTTCTTCAGACTGATTGCAGTGGGGTGAGAAAGCTGGAAGAGAGGTAGGTTGGGGACAAAGTCAGTGGATACTCGTAGGGAGGGAGGGGAAGGGGTTTGATTGTCAGATGGTTGGACAAGACCGGAGATGAACAGCCAAACAGTGTGAGATAAGGAGGTAAGGATCGAAGAGGCAAGAAACGTGAAGGAATATAGGTGGACGGGCGGCAGGTGAAGGGAGGGGGATGGGTATGGAAGGAGTAAAAGAGAAACGGATACACATCCAGGTGGGGCACAGGGATGAGAGGCTGATTATGTGGTGTGGTGGGAAGTGGGGGAGTGTTGTAGGATAGTTATCTAAAATTGAAACATTCTGCTTGGTTAGCTTACAACGCAAAACTATGAACAATGAGTTCTCCAATTTTAGGTTATTAGCCCACAAACACTCCCGCCTCTCTCTACCCCTCTTCCCTTGCCCTCTCTATCTTGTGCCCCACCTGGATGCACATCCATTTCTCAGTTTACCCTCCTATCTGGCGTCAGATTTCCTGCTTCTCCTATCCCTATCCTTTCTCACACATTTGGTCTTTTTCTCAAACCCAACCATCTGTTAACCCCCCCCCCCCCCCCCCCCCCCCCCCCCCCCCCCCTCACCTGTATCCACCTCACTTGCCAGACCTTGGCAGGACAGCACCCCTCTATAATAAGTCTGAAGAAGAGTCGCGACCCAGAAGATGGCCTGATGCATGTTCTCCAGAGATGCTGCCTGACCTGCTGACCTTGTATACACTGGAATTTAGAAGGATGAGGGGATATCAATTATTGAAACATATAAGATTATTAAGGGATTGGACATGCTAGAGGCAGGAAAAATGTTCCCAATGTTGGGGGAGGCCAGAACCAGGGGCCACAGTTTAAGAATAAGGGTTAGGCCATTTAGAACGGAGATGAGGAAAAACTTTTTCACCCAAAGAGTTGTGAATCTGTGGAATTCTCTGCCTCAGAGGGCGGTGGAGGCCAATTCTCTGGATGCTTTCAAGATAGAATTAGATGGAGCTCTTAAAGATAGTGGAGTCAATGGATATGGGGAGGAGGCAGGAACGGGGTAGTGATTGTATATGATCAGCCATGATCACAGCGAATGGCGGTGCTGGCTCGAAAGGCTGAATGGCCTACTCCTGCACCTATTGTCTGTTGTCTGTTGCTGTTACTCCAGCAGTCTGTGTATTTTTCTCTCAATCACCTTTTGCTGATCCTTGTAAAAGCATTCCAGTGAGTGGATTATGGCCATGTAGAAGTCAGGTGTGGTTTTCAGAGATTAATCCCCCCAGCCAAAGACACAGTGCATGACTACCTCAGGACAGTGACACCCGCCCAAACACCTTCACCTGTTTCATCATTAAACTGCCTTCTATCAGAAGATCAAGTGAAGATATATATCAATCATTGCACAGTGTTCAATTCCATTCACAACTGCTCAAGAAATGAAGCAGCCCATGCATATATATGGAAAGACATAGACAACAATCAGGCAAGGAACATCTGTGCTACATAAGTATCGGACTGTGGCAATCTTCAATAAAAGAGTCAACTACCTATCCTTGTCATTCAACATTACCATTGCTCTCTCCCATCCATCAATACCCTGGGGGTCATCAATGACCAGAAACACAACTGGACCAGTCGCATAAATAGCATATTGCCATGAGCAAGTCAGAGGCTTGGTATTCTATAATGAATGAGTCCTCTCCTGACACTCCAAGGCACAAATCATCCATTTGTCCACACAAGTGGAACGCCAGCAACCTTCAAGAAATTCAGAAACATTGAGGACAAAACGACCCGCCTGACTAGTCCATGATCTAAGGACACAAAATGCCGAGGTAACTCAGCGGGTCAAGCAGCTTCTCTGGAGAACATAGATAGGCGACGCTTCAGGTCGGGACCCTTTTTCAGACCATCATCAGCTAAGCATTAATTCCCCCACACACAAAGATGCAACCCCTGCCATCAAGGACAAGGGCAACGTTTGCATGGGAACACTGCCAGTTCCCCTCAATGTCACATGTCATCCTAACTTGGAAATATACCTTCAGATCTTAATTTGTAGGAAGGAACTGCAAAAAGCTGGAGTAACTCAGCGGGACATGCAGCATCTCTGGAGAGAAACAATGGGTGATGTTTTGGGTCAAGACCCTTCTTCAGGGAGACGCTGGTTTACGCTGAAGATAGACACAAGATGCTGGAGTAACTCTCGACCCAAAACGTCACCTATTCCTTTTCTTCAGAGATGCTGCCTGACCCAGTTACTCCAGCATTTTGTGTATCGATCTTAATAATCAGTGGATCAAAATTGTGGAATTCCCTATCCAACAGTGATGTGGAAGTATCTGCACTAAAAGGACTACAGGTATTCATGAAGTTGGCTCACCATAATTTCTGAAGGGCAATTAGGGTTGGGCAATAAATACTGGCGTTCCCAGCAATGCCCAGGTCTCCAAACAAAATGTGTAAGTCCACCTCCCCCGGTAAAGTTTCCATTTCAAGAGATCACAATATATTTCTGTGTGAGTGCACATTGCTTGACATCCTTGCTGCCTGTTCAGACGCCTCCTGACTCATTCACCTGAAGAAATAAACTAGAATATAATCAGACATTCTCATCTATAAGAAGTGATGGACTGATATCACTGACATAGCTAGTCTGATATAAAAATCTGTGAACATTTAATGTTAGGAACATCTAAAGAGTGCATCATTATTGCTTTTGAAACATGCTTTCTCTTGCTTGGCAGTGGGTGAATTGGAATCAAATTGATCGATGTAAAAGACAATCCATGGATTCCAGATTCCTACTTCTTTTCTCCATGGAAATAAATAGCCTGGAAAGAAAGAATACCTTGGGAGAATAGGGGAAGGATCAAACCTCATGTAACAATGTTCTCAGGTGCACACTGACATGATCACAGTGAATGGCGGTGTTGGCTCGTAGGGTCGAATGGTTTACTTCTGCACCTATTGTCTATTGTCTAATACGTAATACATTGGTGTATTTCAAAGACCTTACGTTTTTAATGTGATTAACTCTGAAAGAATAAGCATTTTAAGCATGGAAACTGGAACTAAAATAATTTTGGGAAATTAAAATGCTACCTACTTTCCATCTTAGCTATTGGCGAAGACTCAAATTAGGAAAATGAAAAAGCAACAGAAAAATAGGTATAAAAATTCACATTAAATTTTTTAAGTTATTTATTGACAGAAATAATCTTAATAATAATCACACCAAGATTGTCATTTATAACTATCCTGTTTTTGCCTTCCACTGCTTTAACGGTGTTTATTCTCACCATTAAAACTAATGTAGTCATGTAACATTTGTCTTGTTAAATGCAGTTAATGCATTATGCAGGCAGGTACATAGTTATCCTTGTAAAGGTACATAGTTTGCAAGGTCATGCAAAATGAACCGTTTAGAAGCAAGCATTTGTTGAACTGTTGCAATATCACAACAAAAATACCCCTGGCATCTCTAACGATAGCTCAACCTAAAAGATTTTAAATACACTTAGAACCACACAGCATGTAAAGTCTGCTTCCATTGTCGATAACCTTCGTCCCGCATTGTTAGTAAGCTGCTTTACCTCAGGATGGAAATTTCAATTATAAAGCACTGTAGGATTTTAATCTTTTTATTAACTTCCAGTACTTACATGCTGAAATACTGGAAATTAAGCCTCAGCTGTTTAGATTTTGCTTTGCTAAACCTTTTACAGAACAAAGTGTATTTAAGACCTTTTAAGTTGTCATAGTTAGAGATGCCAGGGATATTTTTGTTGGGATATTGCAACAGTTCAACAATGGCTCCCTTCATAACGCCTCATTCTCCATGACCTTGCTAACTATGCACCTTTATAAGGACATAGTTTAAGGATAAGTATTTACCTACCTACATTGTGCAATAACTGCATTTAACGTGGCATTTAGCATGGCCAAATTCTCTTTAATATGTGAGATATTGTGAAATTCTCTTTAATATGTGAGAAAAATCCAAAGAACGACCGACCAAAGCATCCATTAACACAATTTATCACATTAGTATGTTGTATGCAGCATATTGACAGTTGCATCACGGCCTGCTACAGCACTCGAATGGCCAGGATTAAAGGGAATTACAAAAAGGTGGTGGACATTGCCCAGTCCATCACAGTACTATCCTCCCGGGGTGGAAGATTGCAACCTTCACGTGGTCCACCCTGTTTCGACTAATGCAATCAATTCGACGTGCACAAACGGAAGATCAAATAGAACAAGTTGTCCAACAACTTTAGGCTGTGCACGCCACATGAAAGAAGAAGCAGTAGTACTACCCTCCCCACCACTGAAGGGATCTATAGGCGCTGCCTGAAAAAGGTTGTTAGCTTTGTCAAGGTCCCGGCCATGCTCTCATTTCACAACTGCCATCAGGAGACTGAAAACCATGACCATCAGGTTCTTCCCAAGAACAAACGAGGGGGGAACACTGGTGCAGAAGTAGAGTTGCTGCCTCACAGCACCAGAGACCCGGGTTCGACCCTGACTACGGGTGCCATCTGTGCAGAGTTTGTACATTCTTCCTGTGACCACGTGGGTTTCCTCCAAGTGCTCTGGTTTACTTCCACATTCCAAAGACACGCATATTTGTAGGTTAATTGACCTGTAAAATTACCTCTAGTGTGTAGAATATGAAAGTGAGATAACATAGAACTAGTGTACGGCTGATCGCTGGTCGGGTTGGATTTGGTGGGCTAAAGGGCCTATTTCCACATGGTATCTCTCTAAACCCCAAACCATCAGGTTCTTCAACACTACACACACCAACTAAACTATGAACTATAAACTGTCGTGGTTGCACTAGGGACTTTGAGCTTTTGCTTTAGCAGACCAGTTAAGCTGCTGCAAGTAAGAATTTCGCTGTTCCTTTTTCAGTACATAGACAATTACACTCTTGACTTGACTAATTAGCAAATTGCAAAGTTTGTGCATTGTTACATACTTCAGATAGGCTACAGTTATTCTAATTTAAAGTTCTTAATATGGCACACTAAGTTTAGAGTGATTTTTTATTCACCTTCTCTTATTTAAATGCACTTACTCTCATGCAAGATTCAATTAGCTTCGAGCCACTCATCAATTCGAAACTCCCAGTTGTCAGGAGACCATTCCCATTTTGTTCGTTAAATTCTTGTGCTGTAATATGAAACTTCGCAGTGGAATAATAAAAAGGGTCCAAAATTAACCAGGTGATTTAAATAATTTCTATAGTCAAATCTTCCCTTTGGACACTTTTCAATCAAGTGAGAATCACAAACATGTTAGTGAAATGAACCAATTTGAACTACTGATCAGGCAGATATAATTTCTGCTGATGAAGCAAGCAAGAGGTGACGTAAGTCAGTCACTCTTTGCCATTATTCAATGTGGAGCAGAGCAACTGCGACAAAAATAAACAAATACTAGTAGAGTAATTTCAAGAGGAATAACCTGCATGAACTATTCTGAAAAGCAGTAGTGAAAGAACAGTTCATGGATCAGAGCATTTACATTATAATTGTGCAATATAACCTCGAACTAATTGTAAAGGTAAGTAGGATCCCAACAAAAATAACATATTGAATCTAAACATGTCCCAGTCGATAGGGCTTTATACAGCACGGCCCGAGCTAACCTGAAGAGAGGCATCAGAGAGGCCAAATCAGACTACAGGAGGAAGATAGAGGACCACCTGGACAGTAACAACAGCAGGCAGGTGTGGCAGGGGGTCCAGTATCTCACCAATTACAAGACCAACCTTGGAGCTGCTGAAGGTGACGCCTCGTTGGCAGAGGAGCTGAACCTCTTCTTTGCTCGCTTTGAAGTGGAGCCACCAGAGACAGCCACATCACAGCACATGGTCCACAGCAGCTTAACCCTCAAAATAGAGGAGCATGAGGTGAGGCGCACGCTGCGGGCCATCAATCCGAGGAAGGCTGCTGGACCCGACGGCGTCTCTGGACGCGTGCTGAAGGACTGCGCAGACCAGCTGGCTGGAGTCTTTACGAGGATTTTCAACCAGTCTCTGGCTCAGTCCACTGTCCCACCCTGTCTGAAGTCCTCCACCATAGTCCCCTAGCCCAAAAAAACCAACATCTCCAGCCTCAACGACTACCGGCCAGTCGCACTCACACCAGTGGTGATGAAGTGCTTTGAAAAACTGGTCCGGGGTCATATCACATCACTCCTGCCCCGAAGCTTTGACCCCCACCAGTTTGCGTACAGAGCAAATAGATCTACAGAGGACGCTGTAGCCACAGCTCTCCATGCTGCACTGTCTCACCTGGAGCAGCGGGGGAGCTACGTGCGGATGCTCTTTGTGGACTACAGCTCTGCTTTTAATACCATCCTTCCCCACAAACTGGTGGACAAATTGGGGGACCTGGGACTTCCATACTCCACCTGCATGTGGATAAATAGCTTCCTGTCGGGTCGCAGCCAGACAGTCAGAGTGGGCCATCACACATCCACGGCCCTCAGCCTCAGTACCGGCTCTCCACAGGGCTGCGTACTGAGCCCCCTGCTCTACACCATCTACACACATGACTGCACCCCCGTCCACCACAGTAACACCATTGTCAAATTCGCGGATGACACCATGGTGGTGGGGTTTATCTCTGTGGGGGGATGAGTGCGCCTACAGGGATGAGGTGGAGCAGCTGACAGTGTGGTGCGGAGAGAATAACCTGCTCCTCAACACCTCAAAGACTAAGGAGCTCAGACTACAGGAAGAAGAAAACGGACATTACACCATTAATCATCAGAGGGGACTGTGTGGAGAGGGTGGCGGATTTCCACTTCCTGGGAATCCACCATGAGGAGGACCTGACATGGAGCGTGAAGACCTCTGCGCTGCTGAAAAAGGTCCAGCAGGGACTGCACTTCCTGAGGGTGCTCAGGAAGAACAACATCACCCAGAGACTGCTGCTGTCCTTTTATCGGTGCTCCATAGAGAGCATCCTAACATACTGTGTATGCGTGTGGTACACCAGCTGCACAGCGGCTAAGAGTAAAGCGCTCCAGAGGGCTATTGACAACGCCCAGAAGATTGTCCGCTGCCCTCTCCTCACCTTGGAGGACCTACACAGTTCCCACTGTCTCAAGAAATCCCAGAACATTATTTAAAGGACATTTCCCACCCTGGACACTCCCTGTTTGAACTGTTGCCGTCAGGCAGACGGTACAGATCAATGAGGACAAGGACAAACAGACTCAAAAACAGTTTATATCCCACAGCAATAACTACACTTAATATAGCCACCAAATGAGCGCAGATGCGCTACATACCAAAGGGATTGTGCAATTGACAGAAGAATGTATGGTTGCGTGTTTATGCTTGGTTTTTTCATGTTATTTATTTTAGTTGTTTATTTCAGATATTTCTCTTTTACGTATCGTTAGCTTTAAGATAATGTGTGAATGGTGCACTGACTGGTTGGCATTTTTAATTTTGTTGTACATGTTTACATGTTATAATGACAATAAAGAACAATTTCATTTCATTTCATTTCATGTGCCAGTCGCAGAAGCCAAAGGTGCGTCAATGTGCGTTAAATTTTAACCTTTATGATGTGGGATTTTCTGGAACTCAGAATCATGGATGCTCTGTAAAATGTCAGGGTGCATCATGGCTTAGTTTGCCCAAGGCCACAGTTGTGGATGTAGCCCATTTTGGAATAGGTCCATTTAGCCCATTTATTTAAGAAAGCAGTCAAAACCATTTTAACCCCACTCATTCCCTCTTCTCCCCTTTCCCGTCAGAGACAAGATGCAGAAGATCGAATGTATGTACCACCAGATTCAGGAAAAGCTTCTTCCCTCCCCACGTTATCAGCCTTATGAAAGGTCCCCCCAAGCTAGAGTGTAATCCTAATCTTCTAACCTGCCTCATTATGGATCTTGGACTTTTTCTCAGTAACTGTAATACCGCAATGCTGTACACTACATTCTGCACTTTCATAGATACAATAAGCTGGAGTAACTCAGCGGGAAAGGCAGCATCTCTGGATAGAAGAAAAGGGTGATGTTTCAGGTCGAGACCCTCCTTCAGAAATCTAAAGAAAAGTCTCGACCTGAAACGTCACCCATTCCTTGTATCCCAAAATGCTGTCTGTCCCGCTGAGTTACTCCATCATTTTGTGTCTATCTTCGGTTTAAACCAGCTTCTTACAACATTCTGCACTTTGGTGTTTTTCTCTTTGCACTGCTTGTGTAAGGCTTGATTGTACTCAAGTACGGCATGATTTGAATGACTGGATAGCACGCAAACAAAAGCTTCTCACTGTATCTCAGTACACACGACAATGATAAGCCTACACCAATACCAACAACAATAGCTCCACTGTTTTGTGGTAAATATCAATGATCTGGCCATATTTGTAGAGCCATGATTAAAACGTTTGCAATGTGGTTGGCAGTGAGGAAGTCTGCTGATTGTAGGAGCATAAAGAAGATAATAATGAACTAATTGGGACAAGGGGTGAGGAGGGAGAGAGGTGGAGCAAAATTGGCAAAGTGAGTTCAATCAGGGACAGAGGGCCATTCCATTTGAGAAGGGGAAATGAGGCAAGTGAGTGCACTATAAATGGCAGGATATTTAAGAAAAAATAAGATCTTGGAGTGCATGTTATCAGATTCCAAAAGATAACACAAGATTTATTAGTTAAGGCGACTTATAAGATGCATGATTTATTCACTAGTGCATTAAAAAAAGAGCAGGGATTTACACTATTGGTGGAACCATAGCACTCGCTAAACATAGTCCTGATCCCATAGAATGTAATATGTTGAGAGAAAATAATACATTTCCACAAGATTTCGCAGTTATGCCCCTGTCTCCCCTTATCACTATTGTACCATTATGCCCCTGTCCCACTTAGGAAACCTGAACGGAGACCTCTGGAGACTGTTCGCCCCACCCAAGGTTTCCGTGCGGTTCCCGGAGGTTTTTGTCAGTGTCCCTACCTGCTTCCACTACCTGCAACCTCCGGCAACCACCTGCAACCTCCAGGAACCGCACGGAAACCTTGGGTGGGGCGCAAAGTCTCCAGAGGTTTCCGTTCAGGTTTCCTAAGTGGGACAGGGGCATAATGGTACAATAGTGATAAGGGGAGACAAGCTTCGCTGGGCTGAGACTATTGTTTGAAATAGAGGACGTTTAAGAGAGACTTAATTAAACACATACACAGTAAAACACTGAAATCCTGCTGGTTTATATCAGTTTATACACAAAGTGCTGGAGTAACTCAGTGGGTCAGGCAGCATGTCTGGAGAAAAAGGATAGGTGACATTTTGGGTCAGGACCCTTCTTCAAACTGAAAGCAGGGGATGGGGGTGGGGGGGATGTGAAGAGCTGGAAGAGAGAAAAGACCAAGACTGATCAGGGCTGGCACAAATGACCTCAGGTAGGGCCCATTGTGCACAAAATGCTGGAGTAACTCAGCGGGTCAGGCAGCATTTCTGGAGAGAAGGAATAGGCGATGTTTCAGGTTGGGACCTTTTCTTTAGAATGATGGAGTCAGCCAGACAGAGAATTGTGGAACTGGTAAAACAATTAGGGTGGAGGAAATAGGCAAGGGGGAGAGGGGAGAGGAGTGTAAGTTGAGGTTGGGTTTTGACTTTCTGCTTGGTGTTCAGTGCATTTCAAGGATGGAGTCTCCACTCTATACTGATAATGGTCATGCTACACCTGATGCCCTATCAATGTGTCCAGATGTTTCAGGATAACAAGGAGCTTTCAGCATCTGGACCCCTAATACGGACTTCCCATTCTTCACTATATTACTTGCTGAAAGAGATAAAGCTTTTTAATGCAACAATAACTAATTATTATACAAGCGGAGGGTTTTAAATTCTCAAAGCAATCCTACTGTCTACAAAATAATTTGAAATTGTAACATGGTAGTTTCACGCAAGGGATCAATGTCAGGAACAAATGACCATAAGTTTGATGTGCAAGGCTGTTGGGCTGGTCAAACAGTAAAGGTCTGCCAGGTACATACCATTTTCAGATAAAATATACAGTATGTTCTTTGGCACCACAGTGGCACAGCTGGTAGAGCTGCTATCTGACATGCCAGGGACCCAGGTTCAATCCTGACCTAGGGTGATGTCTGTGTGGAGTTTGCATGTTTTTCCTGTGACCACGTTGGTTTTCTCAGGGTGCTCCTGTTTCCTCCCACATCCCTAAGACCTGTGGGATTGTAGGTCAATTGGTAGAATAACATGGACTAGTATGAACAGATGATTGGTGGTCGTTGTGTACAAGGTGGGCTGAAGTGCCTGTTTCCATACTATAAATCAAACTAAACATTCATCTAGTGAAACCTATTAGCATCAGAGTCATTTGTGTGTCATTTGAAATGAAAACGTGTTACAGCAATATGGATGTTAAATATAAAATTACATTGACACAAACTATGGCCTTAGTTGCAGTAGAGTTGTATCAGTCATAAATTGAATGTTTCCATGTTGTTCCTGGGTGGTTCATTCTTTGATAAAGAATGTAAATGTTCTCTAGGTAGCTTCAAACAAACATCACTGGTAAGATTCAGTGTTGGACTGTCAATAGCCCTGAATCTGGTCCTTCCCAAATGATTCGTACAACACCACGAAGGGCATGGATAAAGTGAATGCTCGTGGCCTTCCCATAGTAGAGGATGCTAAAACTAGAGGGTGTAGGCTTAAAATAAGAGGGGAAAAATGTCCTTGGAGCAGCTTTTTCACTGAGGTGGTAGACCATATGTGGAATAAGCTGCCAGAGGAAGGTACAGAAGTGGGTACTATTCCAACTTTCAAAAGATATATGGACAGATATATGGATAGGAAGGTATTCGAGTGATATGGGGCAAATGCATGGGGAAAGTCCAGTATACCACCTTGGTTGGCATGGACAAGGTGGGCTGAAGGGCTTGTTTCTGTGCTGTAAAGCTGTATGACAAATGAGAGAAAGCTTTCCATATTTGGCAGAAATATTTTCTTGAATCATTGAGTAAAGTAACCGATTTAGAACTTTGTCACTCAGCATGCATCCCTTGGCAGGTCGTAGATCAGCATGTAACCCCCTTGACAGATCAGAGACAAAAGATTAGATTTCATATTATCTGCTGATGATGTTTGATCTCATATATTATTTATTTGATGCAATGTACTCTTCCACAGATTTGAAATAGAATTTCAGCCAGTGTCAGACAACATATTGGCCATGCATTAGACTGCAGATTTGGGTAGCCGAAGCTTTTTCTCATTTTCCTGCATCCCATTTTTTATCATTTCACAATCTGTTCTGTTATTCTGTCATGATCATATCTCAAATGTTAAGCACATTTAGACATCAGTTCTTATTTTCCGTAATGTAGCACACACAACTTGCAAGGCAAACACTTACAGAAGACAAATGAAGGCAACATTTCCTGTCTTAAATACATTTTTGGTTGTAAAGAGGAGGAGGGAGGAGGCGGAAGAGGGGGGGGAGGAGGAGAGGAGGGGGAGGAGGAGGAGGAGGAGGGGGAGGAGGAGGAGGAGGAGGAGGAGGAGGAGGAGGAGGAGGAGGAGGGAGGGAGGGGAGGAGGTTCCAACTAGGAGGAGGATAGGGGGTGGAGGAGGAGGAGGATTTTTTTTACACAATAACATAAGGTGGATCAGAGGAGGAAGGGGAGGAGGAGGAGGACAACGATACCAATGAGGGGGAGGGGGAGGGGGGGAGCGTGGAGTGCTAAGGTTTTTTTTTTTTCAGATTCAGGGGGGATTGTCCATTGACAGGAGGAGGCGGCAGGGAGGAGGAGGAGGAGGAGGAGGAGGAGGAGGAGGAGGAGGGAGGGAGGGGGGGGGAGGAGGAGGGGGAGGAGGGTGGGGGGGGGGGAGGGGAGGGGAGGGGAGGGGGGGGGGGGGGGGGTGGGGAGGAGGAGGTAGGTGGGGGGGGGGGGGTGGGGTGGGGGAGGAGGAGGAGGGGGAGGGGAGGGACTGCTGGGAGGGCAAGGGAGGAGGACCTGTAGCGTGGAGGGGGATGGAGGAAGGGAAACAGGGGAGGGTTGGGGTGAGTTGAGGGGGGGATGCTGAGCGCCCTGGGGAGACAGGTGTGCTTTGGGGGGATGGAGGGGAGGAGGAACAGGAGGAGGAGGAGGGGGGGGGGAGGGGGAGGCCGGGGGGGGGACAGAGGGGGTGCCATACCATTTGTGCTAACAGTTGGAGGAGGAGGAGGAAGGAAGGGGGGGAGACAGGACCTTCTCAAAGGAGGGGAAGAGGAGGGGGAGGAGGGGGGAGGAGAGGAGGAGGAGGAGGAGGGAGAGGGTGAGAAGGAGGAGGGGGAGGAGGGTGCGGGAAGGAGGAGGAGGAGGAGGAGGAGGAGGGAGCGGGGGGGAGGAGGAGGAGGAGGAGGGAAAGGAGGAGGAGGAGGAGGTTTGAGGAGGAGGAGGAGGAGGAGGAGGAGGAGGAGGAGGAGGAGGAGGAAGGGGAGGAGGAGGAGGAGGAGGGGGGTTGGTGGAGGAGGAGGATCAGGAGTAGGGGGGGAGGGGAGGAGGGGGGGGAGGAGGGGGAGGGGGAGGGGAGGAGGAGGAGGGAGGGGAGGAGGGGGAGGAGGAGGAGGAGGAGGGAGGAGGAGGAGGAGGAGGAGGAAGGAGGAGGAGGAGGAGGAGGAGGAGGAGGAGGAGGAGGGAGGAGGAGGAGGAGGAGGAGAGGAGGAGGAGGAGGAGAGGGGAGGGAGGAGAAGAAGAAGATAAATCACAATCTCATGTTCCAACTAGGGTATAAAAATTATTTTGAATAATCCTTTGGTTCCTGGCCCCCTCTTTTACATTATTAATCTTGATAGTGAAAATGTAGATTTAGCACCTTAATCTGAGACGGATAACATAGAACAGGCCCTCCTCCCACAATATCAGTGCCGCACATTATGTCAAATGAAACAAATTCCTTCTTCCTCCACATGATCACTATTCTTCCAATTTCAGTCTAACTTAAACATTAGCTACTTTATGTTATTTCTTGACTGAGAAGTAGACATAATGCAGTAAAAATGAAAGGGCAGCAAGCCTCACATCAGTGGTAGGGAAGCTGTTGCGGAGGATTCTTAGGGGTAGAATTCAGCGTTGGAAGTTCATGGGCCAATTAAGGTGTTTTCAGGATGGCTTTGTCTGCATCAGGTCATGTCTTACAAACTTGATTGGAAGATATGACCTGCTCCTTTCAAGATCAACTCCTTCTGATGCATCTGAACCCTTGGCTTCATCAGCAAACCTCAATCAGTAGGGATTGGCAACCACACCTCCTCCTCACTGACCATCTGCACAGGAGCATCTCAGGGTTGTGTCCTCTGTGACCTGCTCTACTCTCTCTAAACCCAAATCTGTGTAGCCAGATACAACTCCAATGTTATCTTTACATTTGCCAAGGATAAGACTGTCGTTGGACGAATATGGGTACCAATGAGTCAAGGTACAGTAGGGAAATAATAATAATAATAATAATAAACTTTATTCTGGACTTGAGGTCCAGACAAGGGGCAACATTACATTAAAAAATGCATTGTATATTAAAAAATATCATAAAGTACATATAAAATCTTAGTATATCACATAAAAGCATCATAAATTATATATATTTTTAAACACAATACATGTTAAAAATCCAGATTAAAAGAATGATCAATGTCCTACAACGAGACAACAATACCAATGTCTCCACAGCTGGGATTTGTAGCGTGTAGTGCTAACCCTTATTTTATTTTTTCAGATTCAGATTCAACTTTAATTGTCATTGTCAGTGTACAGTACAGAGACAACAAAATGCAGTTAGCATCTCCCTGGAAGAGCGACATAGAATATGAGCAATAAATACATCTATTTACATGCATACAGTCATAGTGTTTTCCTGGTGGGAGGGAGTGTCCGGGGGGGGGGGGGGGGGGGGGGGGGGTTGGTAAGGATGCTCTCGATGGTGCAGCGGTAGAAGTTCACCAGGATCTGAGGAGACAGATGGACCTTCTTCAGTCTCCTCAGGAAGAAGAGACGCTGGTGAGCCTTCTTGACCAGTGTTGAGGTATTGTGGGTCCAAGAGAGGTAATCGGAGATGTTGACCCCCAGGAATCTGGATGAGGGAATTGAAGGCAATGTCTCCAAGTTTGCGGATAACACTAAGCTGGGGGGCAGTGTTAGGTGTGAGGAGGATGCTAGGAGACTGCAAGGTGACTTGGATAGGCTGGGTGAGTGGGCAAATGTTTGGCAGATGCAGTATAATGTGGATAAATGTGAGGTTATCCATTTGGTGGCAAAAACGGGAAAGCAGATTATTATCTAAATGGTGGCCGATTGGGAAAGGGGGAGATGCAGCGAGACCTGGGTGTCATGGTACACCATTCATTGAAGGTAGGCATGCAGGTGCAGCAGGCAGTAAAGAAAGCGAATGGTATGTTGGCTTTCATCCAAGAGGATTTGAGTATAGGAGCAGGGAGGTTCTACTGCAGTTGTACAGGGTCTTGGTGAGACCACACCTGGAGTATTGCGTGCAGTTTTGGTCTCCAAATCTGAGGAAGGACATTATTGCCATAGAGGGAGTGCAGAGAAGGTTCACCAGACTGATTCCTGGGATGTCAGGACTGTCTTATGAAGAAAGACTGGATAGACTTGGCTTATACTCTCTAGAATTTAGGAGATTGAGAGGGGATCTTATAGAAACTTACAACATTCTTAAGGGGTTAGACGGGCTAGATGCAGGAAGATTGTTCCCGATGTTGGGGAAGTCCAGGACAAGGGGTCACAGCTTAAGGATAAGGGGGGAAATCCTTTAAAACCGAGATGAGGAGAACTTTTTCACACAGAGAGTGGTGAATCTCTGGAACTCTCTGCCACAGACGGTAGTCGAGGCCTGTTCATTGGCTATAGTTAAGAGGGAGTTAGTTGTGGCTAAGGGGATCAGAGGGTATGGAGAGAAGGCAGGTACGGGATACTAAGTTGGATGATCAGCCATGATCATATTGAATGGCGGTGCAGGCTCGAAGGGCCGAATGGCCTACTCCTGCACCTAATTTCTATGTTTCTATGTTTCTATGAACCTGAAGCTGGAAACACGTTCCACCTCCGTCCCGTTAATATGGATGAGGGAAGTCTACAATGAGCTCCTTGGTCTTCTTGGAGTTAAGGGCCAGGTTGTTGTCAGTGCACCATGCTGCTAGGAGCTGTACCTCCTCCCTATAGGCCGACTCATCGTTGTTGCTGATGAGGCCAATCACCGTTGTATCATCTGCATACTTGATGATGGTGTTAGTACCATGTACAGGTGTGCAGTCGTAGGTGAAGAGGGAGTAGAGGAGGGGGCTCAGCACACAGCCCTGTGGAACGCCGGTGTTCAGGGTGAGGGGTGAAGAGGTGTGCTTGTCTAACCTAACAGACTGGGGTCTGTTGGTTAGAAAGTCCAGTATCCAGTTGCAGAGGGAGGGGTCGATGCCCAGGTTACCGAGTTTGGTGATCAGTTTAGAGGTTGAATGCTGAACTGTAATCGATGAACAGCATACTCCTATTCTTGCGGTAGGCAAACTGATAGGGATCCAGTGTGGGGGGTAGGCAGCTTTTGAGGTGTGCCAGGACCAGCCTCTCGAAGCACTTGGTGATGATGGGAGTAAGTGCAACTGGGCGGAAGTCGTTGAGGCTCGCCGCAGTGGAGTGTTTTGGCACCGGCACGATGGAGGTGGTTTTAAGGCACATGGGGACAATGCTTGGGCAAGTGACAGGTTGAAGATGTCAGTCCAGACGTCTGTCAGCTGCGCAGCGCAGGCCCTGAGGACGCGCCCGAGGATGCCATCAGGGCCAGCAGCCTTACGTGCATTAGTCCTACTCAGTGTCACGTACACGTCGTAGGGGGTGAGTGTGAGGGGTTGGTGATCGGCAGGTAGCACAGCCTTGATGGGCATCTCTAGATTGTCCCTGTCGAAGCGGCCATAGAAGTGGTTCAGCTCCTCAAGGAAGGAGGCGTCGCTGGATGTGGGGGTGATGTTGGAGGGTCTGTAGTCCGTGATGGCCTGGATGCCTTGCCACATGCGTCTGGGGTTGGAGTTGTTGTTGAAGTGCTCCTCAATCCTGAGCTTATGGCAGTGCTTGGCCTTCCTGATGCCCCTCTTCAGGTTAGCCCTGGATGAACTGTAGGCTCGAGCATCGCCTGACCTGAAAACGGTTTCCCGTGCTTTCAGCAGTAGCCTGACCTCACTGTTCATCCATGGCTTCTGATTCGGGAATATGGTCACCGGTTTGAGGGAGGTGACACTGTTGATGGCGGAGTTTATAAAGTCCAGAACTGAGGATGTATAGGAATCAATGTCCGTGTGGTAGTCAAGGATGGCCTGGGCTGCAAACGCCTTCCAGTCATATGTTTGAAAAGGCCACAATAATTACATTTTTAGTCATTTATCCTGCAAATGAATTTATACATGTGATTTCTTAGAATAGCTTCTAAAGTACTGACTTCTGCAGCCACAAACATATTACTGGCACTACACCATCTAGGTTTCCTTAGCAGTGTTCTCATGGCATAGTTTTATGCCACCTTTAGTCTCTGCAAACTTGGCTTTCCATAGTTCGACCACAGATGCACAGTGTAGAGTGGTGTGCAGCATGCTCTAAATAGTGACATCTTCACTAAATCTGTATACGCACCAAATTTACGCAAGAGAATATTCGCCTGTACATACAGCATGTTGCCCATAAATATCCTCATCATCTGTCATTTGTTCTGTAATAATATGCCCTAGATATTTTACCTTATTACAGACACTAAAATTATTGTCAGACAATTTAAAATCAGGACATTTTAATAATTTATCCTCTTTGGTTCTACAGATCATAACAGCACTCTTACTAGCATTATATTTAATGTCTGTTCCACACCATACACAGAACATATAGTAAGGAGCTGCTGGAGACCAGCGCTAGATGGACTAAAGACCACAAGATCATCTACATACATAACATGGTTCACTAAAATATTACCAATCACGCACCCAGTGTTACAGGCTTTCAATTGTTTAGACAGATCATCAATATATAGATTAAAAAGGACTGGGGACAAAATTCCCCCTTATCATTCATTCCGTTGAGTCGTTCCAGACAACAATTTTGTTCTCAATGTCACTAAGACCAAGGAACTGATGGTTAAATTCAGGAAGAGCAAGCCGAGGGTTCAGTAACATGTCTCCATTGCAGATGGAGGTAGAGAGAGTCAACAGCTTCAGGTTCTTGGGCGTACACATCTCTGATAATCTGTCCTGGGCTAAGCACATTGATACATCACAAAGAAAGATCCCTAATGGTAGATCACTAAAGATCTGACTTTCTCAGAAGTTGAGGAGCTTCGGGATCTCACCTTTGGTTTCACAGATGCAGAATTCTCTGTCGGGGCTCCAGCAATCTCCACCCTTGCCACTTGCAGCATCCTGAGATAGATAACCTGTTCACGTTAGTTCTATATAATCTCATGCTACGTCATCCCATGTTATCCTATTTTCGCATCCACTCTACGCACTAGGGGCAATTTACAGAGGCTAATTAATCTTCAAACCTGCACGTCTTTGGCATCTGAAAGCAAACCAGAGCACCTGGTGGAAATGCACATGGTCACAGGAAGAACGTGCAAACTCTATACAGACAGCACCCAAGGTCCACGCTGACCATCGGTCACCCTTTCACACTAGTTCTATGTTATCCCAATTTCTCATCCACTCCCTACACACTAGGGGCAATTTACTGAGAACAATTAACCTACCAACCTGAAAGTCTTTGGGATGTAGGCGAAAACTGGAACACCTGCAGGAAACACACGCCGTTAGTGGAAGTATGTGCAAAATTCACAGCGACATCACCCGAGGTCAGGATCGAACCGGGTCTCTGGCGCTGTGAGACTGTGGTTTACCACACTGGAGTATTGCGTACAGTTTGGTGGGCACACGGATCTCCGAATCTGAGGAAGGACATTATGCCATGACTTCTCTCAGAGCAGACCTTTTGTCCCTCACTGGACCACTATATGATTCTCTGGGATACTTTCAGGACTGTCTTATCCTACTTGCCCAAAGATATGGATGGACCATTGGTTTATACTCTCTAGGATATTTTCCTTTAGAAGATTGAGAGGGGATGTTTCTATTGTATAGAAACTTACAAATCCTTTCTTAAGGGGGTTGGCCAGGCTAGATGCACGGAAGATTGTACTTCCCGATGTTAGGGAAGTCCAGGACAAAGGGGTCACAGATTAAGGATAAAGGGGAAATCCTTTAAAACCGAGGTGAGGAGAACTTTTTTCACACAGAGAGTGGTGAATCTCTGAAACTCTCTGCCACAGAGGGTAGTTGAGGCCAGTTCATTGGCTATATTTAAGAGGGAGTTAGATGTGGCCCTTGCGGCTAAGGGGATCAGGGGGTATGGAGAGAAGGCAGGTACGGGATACTGAGTTGGATGATCAGCCATGATCATATTGAATGGCGGTGCAGGCTCGAAGGGCCGAATGGCCTACTCCTGCACCTAATTTCTATGTTTCTATGTTTCTATGAAACACACGCGTTAGTGGAAGTATGTGCAAAATTCACAGCGACAGCACCCAAGGTCAGGATCGAAGCCGGGTCTCTGGCGCTGTGAGACTGTGGGTTTACCAGTTGCACCACAGTACTGCCCTTCAATCTTCCATGCCCTTCTTCCTGGTGGGCACACGGATGAGAAGTATTCATTGAGGAATTCATCCATACCGCCTGACTTCTCTCAGAGATTATACCTTTTGTCCCTCACTGGATCCACTATATTATTGCTCTCAATATACTTTCAAAATGTAGCACAATTCTCCTTAATCCTACTTGCCCAAAGATATGGCATGGCACCATTTGCCCTCCTAACTTCTTCCTAGGATATTTTCCTTTAGTGACTCATTCACGGCAATTGCTTACACCCCTAATATGTTTCTATTGTATTCCTAGTCAAACCTTCAATATCCTTTCTCACCCAAGGTTCCCTAATCTTGCCATGTTTGGCTTGCTGGAACACGAGGACCTCGTACTCTTACAATCTTGAAAGAACTCCCCTGGTCAAAGGTTGCTTTTTCCATAAGATCTACTCCCAATCTTGTTTTAGCCAGGTAAACTCAAGTTATCCACTATTAAAATCAGCCTTCCTGAAAATTTAGGAATCAGTTAACCTCTCTGCATCAACCTTGGCCACAATGATCTTGAAGCTTGCAGTCACTGTTCCCAAAATGTTCCCCACCAACATTTCCTTCACCTGCCCAGGTTTCATTTCATAATGTCATGTACAGCATTATTCGTGGAACTATTTATAAGTTGTGTCAAAAATGTCTCTTTGATGAGCCCCAGCAAGGGAGAGTTCAACTAACTCAGTGAGGGCAGCACTGGGACGCAGTGGTAGAGCTGCTGCCTTAAAGGCCTGTCCCACTTACAGGACCTTTACAGGCGACTGCCGGTACTCGCCATAGGTCGCCGAAATTTTCAACATGTTGAAAATTCAACGGCAACCAGAAAGACGCTACGATTCTTTGGAGACCTCTCACGACTAGATAGGAGACCTCCTCATGACCATAGAAGGCGACCAGAGAAAGAGGACATGTCGCAGGTGAGTGCTTCATGACCAAAGGTCTCCAATAGTTGTCAGAAGTCTCCAAAGAGCCGTAGTTTCTTATTCTTGCCATTGAATTTTCAACATCCCTCTTGAGGCCAAATTGGAATCGGCGACCTATCACAGGTGCCGGCAAAGTCAGCAACTGTAAAGGTCGCCACCAGAGTGTCCACAGACCTTTACAGCGCCTGAGGGACACAGGTTTGATCCTGACTATGGGTGCTGTCTGTGTGGAGTTTGGACGTTCTCCCTATGATCACTTGAGTTTCCACCGGGTGCTCCAGTTTCCTCTCACATTCCAAAGACATGCAGATTTATACGTTAATTGGCCCCAGTAAATTGCCCCTGGTGCGTAGGATGTACAAGTGGTTCTAGCATAGAACTAGTGTACGTGTGAACTTCGATCAGAGTGGACTTGGTGGGCCGAAGGACCCTTTTCCATGCTCTATGTCTAAAAACTAAAACCAACTCGATGTTCAGTGGCATTATTTCTCATGACTGGAAATCCAACAGGACCCTATGAAGAGGTTAGATGTTGGAAATTCTGCACTAGATAATTAACCTCCTTACTTATAATCAAAGAATGGTGATGCCAGAGAAAGAGGCCATTCGGCCCATCAGGTTTGCAGTGCTTCTTCACCAAAGCAGCTCCCTAGTTCCATTCATCAGTCCTTTCTCAATGCCTTATGTTTTTTTATTCTCCTCCATATATTTATCCAATTCCCTCTTGAAGGCCATATTGGAATCTGCAACGGAAATTGCCTGCCTCCACCACAGCTGCAAGCAGAAGTATTCCAGATTCCAGTGGTCCACACTGCAGTGAAGGAGGATTATTGTTCTCTTTGCCACCATTGGGGTGATATCTTGAGAACCTGAGGGCTGCCTTGCGACGGAGGGGGATGGGTATTTGGTATAACCCCTGTTGCAGCCTGTGGCAGGGGATAGTTGAGAATACACTATAACATTTCTGATTGGTAATAGACATCCTTGGACAGGTAGCGGAGGACAGGACAGGGGTGGAGAGGGGAGGTTGGCACAAATGCTGGAGTACCTCAGTGAGTCTGGCAGCATCTCTGGGGAAAGTGGATAGGCGATGTTTCGGGACGGGACCCTTCTTAGATTCTTTTTAAGGTCTGGGCCGAATGTGGGAAGGTGGGACTAGTGTAGATGTTGGGCCGAATGGCCTCTCTCCATCCTGTATGACTCTAAGACTCTAACCTCGAGTCCACAAACGGGAACAGCCTCCCTCTATCTACACCCCTTATTTTCTCAAGTTCAATAGGAATGGGCAATGGCTGCTCAATTTGCTAACAATACCTACATCTCATGAATGAATACATTTAAAAAAAAATATGGATTACAATAACACATCCAAAGGCAGAACAAAGGTAACCTGATATGTAGCGCCCAGATGGAAAAGCAATGGGCCAAATCTTGTTAGACCTAGTCCGCGCCTTACGCTGGCCTTTCATGTGATGCCCAGGGTTGTACTTGCCTTGTGTGAGCTATGTTACAGATGACCCTTCGCAATCCGCAAGGTTGCCCAGGCTGCAAGCAGTGGAAACTAGACCATGAACAGTTATACAGTCATAGAGTGATACAGCGTGGAAACAGGCCCTTCAGCCCAACTTGCCCACACCAACCAACATGCCCCATCTAAACTAGTCTCACCTGCCAGTGTTTGGCCCATATCCCTCTTACCCATGTACTTGTCTAGATGTTCGTTAAACATTGCAATAGTCCCTGCCTCAACTATCTCCTCTGGCAGCTCACCACATATACCCACCACCCTTTGTGCGAAAAAAAACACACCATTTTCTAAGATTAAAATCAATTAGAAATAGCTGAAAGTACATACATTCATTTTCAAAAATTAAAGGTGATGCTGCATTCAACGTTATTTTAATTAACAGTAATGTTTAAATTAAAGTTAAGAAAACAAAATGAAATTTGGTAGCACCAAGCAAATGAAGGACTTTATTCGGGAAGCAACCATTATGATGGATGAAAAGCTGAGGAGTGAGATACACACTGAATCCTGTTCCTCAATTCAGTGTTAGAAATCGCTGGGAAGTTGGAGGTGTTTCTATTTGTGGTGTTTCAGTATTTCCCCACGTTAATGCATAGGTGCAGATATCAGAAAATGCTGATGTGTACAATGCTGTTTCAAAGCCCTTTTCCATGGAACCACAGGTAAAACATTGAGGACTGTGTCCATCTCCTGCTGCTCTGCAGAGATGACCTCCATGGTTTCTGAGAGCCCCTATTCCCTCTTTCCCTTAATGTACTTTTAAAATGTCTTTGGATTTCCCTTGCGATTATCAGCCAGGTCTATCGTCGGTCCCCTTTTTGTCCATTTGACTTCCTTCTTAAGTATGCTGCTCAGTACCCAAAACTCCTCCAGCAATACACTTGATCCCAGCTGCTTGTACATACTGTGAACATTTTTTCTGAACATGTGAACAACATTGAGCAACATGTTTTCCTTTATTTGTGCTGTATAAGTTTGCTACATTTAAGAAAGGAAAAACTTGCCACTTCAATATTCTCAGCCTTCCTTTTGTTATACTGGCAATGTTATCAAAGTCCGTCACAGAACACTGAATGGTTAACACATTTCCATGATCTTGGGGAGATAAGAAGAAAGCCACAGGCCATATTACATGTAAAACTACAGCATCATATGAATAAGTACAGAAACCAGTTATACCCTGGATATATTGTTAATTACTCATTCCATATTAAATATGGACATAGTGAGAAGAATCTAATTCATGCCTGATGAACTCAGACGTTTGATTTGTCTGAATAAAATGAAGTGTCTATTTAATATTTATGAATCACATTCAATTCAAATATTGTGGGATATGTTTACTAAATTTTATTATTTTTTCCTTAAATATTGCTAGATATAAATTGTTTGACTCAACAGCTCCCCCTCTGGTGACTGGCTAGTTTCACCCCAAGCTCCCACTGCAGATATTCTCCATCTCCATGCATTTGAATTCCAGTATTTAGCGTTTGTAAGTTAGCCTTGAGGTGACTGTTATAATTTGCATGCAATATCACTCATATTTTTATTGATTGAAAACTTATGCTGTGAACAATGCACACTGTTACACATGATGGAAACATACTTCCTGAACACATCCCTCTGTGGAGCTTTTGAACCTAGAATAGCAGTTTGCAGCAGATGGCAGTATATTCCAAATATTCATCTGCCTAGCAGGTCAGCCCTCACAATTCACTCTTCATGCCACTGAGTATAGTGTTCACACGGTAGAAATCGAATAAAACTCTGTTGATAACCTTAGCAATCTTCTTCAATTAAATGTGATGCTGCTGCAAGCAAGATTTTCATTGTACCTGCACCTCTCCATTCTTGCAAATATGACAATAGACAATAGGCAATAGATGCAGGAGTAGGCCATTCAGCTCTTCAAGCCAGCACCGCCGCCATTCAATGTGATCATGGCTGATCATCCCCAATCAGTACCTGTTCCTGCCTCCCCATATCCCCTGACTCCGCTATTTTTAAGAGCCCTATCTAGCTCTCTCTTGAAAGTATCCAGAGAACCGGCCACCACCGCCCTCTGAGGCAGAGAATTCCACAGACTCACTGCTCTCTGTGAGAAAAAGTGTTTCCTCGTCTCCGTTCTAAATGGCTTATCCCATATTCTTAAACTGTGGCCCCTGGTTCTGGACTTGCCCAACATCGGGAACATGTTTCCTGCCTCTAGCGTGTGCAAACACCTCAATCCCCCACCAGGAGGGTCTCCAAGCCCTCCATTTCTTCCTCAACCAGAAAACCAACCAATCCCCGTCTACAAATTCTCTCCTCCGCCTAGCGGAGCTGGTCCTTCCCCTTAATAACATTTTGTTTGACTCCTCCCATTTCCTCCAAATACAAGGTGTAGCTATGAGCACGCGCATGGGCCCTAGCTATGCCTGACCCTTTGTAGGGTACGTCGAACAATCCTTGTTCGAGACGTACCAGGGCCCCATCCCTGGCCTCCGCTACATCGCCGACTGCATTGGTGCTACCTCCTGCACCCACACACAACTCACTGACTTCATCCATTTCACCACCAACTTCCATCCGGCACTCAAATACACCTGGACCATTTCCGACACTTCCCTACCATTCCTTGACCTCACTATCTCCTTCGCGGATGATAGACTTCTGACCGACATCCACTATAAACCCACTGACTCCCATGGCTATCTAGACTACACTTCTTCCCACCCTGCTTCCTGTAAGGACTCCATCCCCTACTCCCAATTCCTCCATCTACGCCGCATCTGCTCCCAGGATGAGGTGTTCCACACCAGGGCATTGGAAATATCCTCATTCTTCAGGGAACGGGGGTTCCCCTCCCCTACTATAGATGAGGCTCTCACCAGGGTTTCTTCAATACCCCGTAACACTGCTCTCTCTCCCCATCCCCCCCACTCGTAACAAGGGCAGAGTCCACCTAGACCTCACCTTCCACCCCACCAGCCATCACATACAACAAATAATCCTCCGTCATTTCTGCCACCAACGTGGCCACATCCCTCGCCACATCTTCCCCCCTCCCCCCGTCTGCTTTCCGCAAAGACCACTCCCTCCGTAACACCCTGGTCAATTCTTCCCTTCCCACCCGTACCACCACCTCCCCGGGCACTTTCCCTTGCAGCCACAAGAAATAAGAAATGCTACACTTGTCGCTTTACCTCCCCCGCCTTGACTGCATTCAAGGAACCAAGCAGTCGTTCCAGGTGCGACAGAGGTTCACCTGCAGCTCCTCCAACTTCATCTATTGCATCCGCTGCTCTAGATGTCAGCTGATCTACATCGGTGAGACCAAGCGCAGGCTTGGCGACCATTCGCCGAACACCTCCGCTCGGTCCGCAATAACCAACCTGATCTCCCGGTGGCTCAGCACTTCAACTCCCCCTCCCATTCCAAATCTAACCTTTCTGTCCTGGGCCTCCTCCATGGCCAAAGTGAGCACCACCGGAAATTGGAGGAGCAGCACCTCATATTTCGCTTGGACAGTTTATACCCCAGCGGCGTGAACATTGACCTCCAATTTCCGGTAGCCCCCCTCCCCCCCCACCATACATCAGTCTGAAGAAGGGTTTCGGCCTGAAACATTGCCTATTTCTTTCGCTCCATGCCGCATCCGCTGAATTTCTCCAGCACTTTTGTCTACCTTCTATTTTGCAGCATCTGCAGTTCCTTCTTAGACACAATACTGCAGGTGTGGTCTCACTAGGGCCCTGTAGAACTGCAGAAGGACCTCTTTGCTCGATTATACAATCGACTCCTCTTGTTATAAAGGCCAACATGCCATTCGCATTCTTCACTGCCTGCTGTACCTGCATGCTTACTTTCATAGACTGATGAACAAGGACCTCCAGATCACATTGTACTTCCCCTTTTCCCAACTTGACGCCATTTAGATAGTAATCTGCCTTCCTGTTTTTGATACCAAACTGGATAACCTCACATTTATCTACTTTAAACTTCATCTGCCATGCATCTGCCCACTCCCCCAACCTGTCCAAGCCACCCTGCATTCTCATGGCAATAAACTGGACTTAAATTCTACCACATAACTCTGGGAGAAAGAAAACTTCAAGGGCAATTCTTCTTATTTCATCGACATAAAGAAAGATGATTTGTATTCGTAAACTTCAGAATGAACCTTTCTGCTCTTTTACACACAAAGGGTGGTGGGTGCATGGAACAAGCTGCCAGAGGAGGTTGTTGAGGCAGGTGCTAGCGCAATGTTTGAAATATTAGTGCAGTTACAGGATTGGGCAGGTCTGGGGGGAAATGGGTCAAATGCAGGCAGGTAGGACTAGTGTAGATGGGCCGGCATGGGTAGGTTGGGACAAAGGGCCTGTTTCTATTCTAATAACTCTATGACTCTGACCAGTTAATAGATTCCTCAAGGCCAGCATTGGGCTCAGGATATTTTTAGGGTGAAAATATTTTGAAAAAAGAACCCTGGTACAAATATATTTTTAAGCAAAACAATGAATACACTTGTTGATGCTCAAGTTATACCGATTTGGAACAATAGAAAAGTTTGCTTAGTATCTGTTCATAAAAACTAGGCTTGTACTCACTGGAGTTTAGAAGGATGAGGGGAATCTTATAGAAACATCTAAAATTATAAATGGACTGGACAAGCTAGATGCAGGAAAAATGTTCCCAATGTTGGGCGAGTCCAGAACCAGGGCCCACAGTCTTAGAATAAAGGGGAGGTCATTTAAGACTGAGGTGAGAAAAAACTTTTTCTCCCAGAAAATTGTGAATTTATGGAATTCCCTGCCACCGAGGGCAGTGGAGGCCAAATCACTGGATGGATTTAAGAGAGAGTTAGACAGAGCTCTAGGGGCTAGTGAAGTCAAGGGATATGGGGAGAAGGCAGGCACGGGTTATTGATACAGGACGATCAGCCATGATCACAATGAATGGCGGTGCTCGCTCGAAGGGCCGAATGGCCTCCTCCTGCACCTATTTTCTATGTTTCCATGTTTCTAAAACAGAAAATGACTTTAAAAATAGATTATTCATGCAAAGGATAAGTGTGTTGCTAACACAGCCCTGTTATACCCCATCCCTATTTGAATTGGGACATTAAAGAGACATTTAAAAATAACATGTCTATATGCCAGGAGTCACACATAACTCAGGCAGATCAAGGCTAGTATATTTTTTTAAGGTGCTTTAGTGAACTAGATTGCATTTAACATATCCAGGTTGATGTTGATGTTCAAGTTATACTGATTTCCCTCGTATAGATTTAATATGACCAATATGGCTCAATTTTAATCGTGTATTGTCTTTCCGCTGGTTGGTTAGCACGCAACAACGGTTTTTCACTGTACCTCAGTACACGTGACAATAAACTAAACTACAAGTTTTCAAAGAAAGCGAACCTCCCAAAGTCCACCAGGCGCAACACCTCATACTTGCTTGGATTAAACTCCATCTGCCTTTTTGCTTCCTATCTTCTACAGTATATTGTGCGAAATCCTAATGCTTTTTTCAAACGCTAAATTTAGACTAAAGCAATGATGGATTGGATCTCAAATATCCTGGATCAAAAGTCTGGGGATTATGAATCTACTAACAAGCCACTATGTTACATATACAGTGCAATAATGGATTGTTATCCAGGGTCATACATCTAGAGAATCCTGTTGATCAATGTCAGATTTCCTGCACGACTCAACTTCCAAGAAACCATTACATTAAAAACAGAAAGAAAAGCAAAACAACTGAAACTTGATCATTTGATTAAATTAAAACCTTCGCAACCTCCATTTAGCGCATCAATTTTCATGGAGTTTTGAAAATGTGTCATAGCATATTTTGGAGAACTCTTTCAATATAGTTACTTTAAAAAACAATTCAAAATAGGATTTGGGAAAGCAAAATACAGAGAGTGACATATGGTTGATTGCAGTAAACATGCTTATCTGGCTGAAATGGCACAAGGCAGCCAATGGAATGAAAGCTCTAAAGAGCACCATGGAAATTGAAGGAGGCTGATCAAGCTTCCTTATAACTGAAGTCTCTCTTCCCTGCTAACATCTTGTAAACAGCCCTCTGTACTCTAAGATGTTTACTTCTTACATAGCACATGGAAGAGTACAGCACAAGAACAGGCCCTTCCGCATGTCTGCGCCAAACCCGATGTCTGAAGAAGGGTCTCGACCCGAAACGTTGCCTATTTCCTTCGCTCCATAGATGCTGCCTCACCTGTTGAGTTTCTCCAGCATTTTTGTCTACCTCCAAATTAAACTAACCTCTGTTGCCTGCATGTGAACTACATCTCTCCATTCCCTGCATATTCATGTGCCTATCTGAAAGAATCTTAAACGCCACCATCATATTTGCATCAACCACCATTCCTGGAAAAAAATTCCAGGCTTTTACCACTCTTTTTGTACAAAATCTTGCCCAACACATCTCCTTTAAACTTTCCCCTTCTGACCTTAAAACCACATCTTCTAGTCGTTGACATTTTCACCCTGGAAAAAATGATTCTGGCTGTCTATCTCATCTAAGATTCTGACAGTCTACCCCAAAAATGTCTCTTATAATCTTATGAATGGGATGCCGCAGGACCAAAAGCCAAAGCCAAGAAGTCAAAGCCAAGATGCAGAATGGACATCACGTCGAAAAGCCGAGATGCAGAACGGACATCACGCCGAAATGATACGAAGCCGAAAGGATACAACACCGAAAGGACACAACACCGATAGGAAATGACATCGAACGGACATGAAGCCGAAATGATAAATAGGTATGAAACACTTGAAAAAATCTATATTTGCTGCAAGAATTGTTGTACAGTGTTACATTTAAAAATAGTTAAATTGTTGTACCTTGTACGTCTCTGGGGACGGGATTGGACTGACTTGTTCATCTGGGGGAGGTCTGGACCAATCGCTGACCTTTGTCGATGATTGACAAGGTGTTGGATCAATCCCGTCCCCAAAGACGTCATGTCCGTTCTGTGTCATGTCCGTTCGGCGCCATGACGTTTCAATGTCATGTCTGTTCGGCGGCTTTTCTTTTCGACGTCATGTCCATTCGATGTCATGTCCGTTTGGCTTCGTATCATTTCGGCGTCGTGTCTCTTTGGTATCTTGGCTTTTCGGCGTGATGTACGTTCGGCATCTGGGCTTCGGCTTCTCATCCTTCGACGTCCTGTCCGCACACGCTTATGAACATCTATCAGGTCTCCCTTCAGCCTCCAATGCTTCAGAGAAAACAATCCAACCTTGTTCAACCTCTCCGTTATTTAATACCCTCTAATCCGGACAGCATTTTGGTAAACCTCTTCTGTACCCACTCTGAAGCCTCCATGCCCTTCTGTAATGGAGAGATCAGAACTGCATGCAATGCTGCAAATGCAGTCCAACCAAGGCTCTATTTAACTGCTACATGACTTCCTGACTCTGAGACTCAATGCCTCGACCGATTAGGGCAAGCATACCATACGTCGTCATTACCATTCTATCTACTACTTTCAGGGAGTAATGGGCTTCAATACCAAGATCTCTCTGTGGATTAATGCTGTTACAAACCCTGCCATTAACTGTATACTTTCCCATTCCATGCCTCCTAAAGTGCATCAGGTGCAACACCTAGAGTGTTTAGTGCAGCACGGTCGTGCAGCGGTAGAGTTTCTGCCTAACAGCACTTGCAGCGCCAGAGACCCAGATTCAATCCTCACTACGGGTGCTGCCTGTACAGAGATTGCACAGTCTCCCTGTGGCCTGCATGGGTTTTTCTCCGAGATCCTCGGTTTCCTCCCACACTCCAAAGATGTACAGGTTTGTAGGTTAATTGACTTGGTATTAATATAAATTGTTCCTAGTGTGTGTAGCATTAGTTTGTGAGGATCACTAGTCAGCGTGAACTCGGTGGGCCGAAGGGCCTGTTTCTGCACTGTATCTCTAAACTAAACTAAACTAAACAAAACCTCACACTTGCTCGGATTAAGGCAACGTTCCAGTTCTCTAGAGTCTCGCCTGGGGCTAGAGAGGATACACAGATCTTCAAACTATCTGATCTGTTGCCTATCTCAACATCCTGGCACTGATTCCACCAGGCCCTGGCGGCTTATCTACCCTAATGGTGTTTATTTGGAGTATCGTGTGCAGTTCAGGTTGCCCAATTGCAGGAAAGATGTGAAGGCTTTGGGGAGGGTGCAGAGGAGGTTTACCAGAATGCTCCCTGGATTAGAGGGTTTCAGCTACAGGAAAAAGTTGGACAAACTAGAATTATTTTCTCTGGAATGTCAGAGGTTGAGGGGAGACTTGATAGAAGTATATAACATCATGAGAGGCAGAGATAGGGTAGTAGACAGAACCAAGGGTGGAAATGGCCAACACTAGAGGGCATAGCTATAAGGTGAGAGGGGGAAAGTTTAATGTAGATGTGCGGGCAAGTTTTTTACACAGAGAGTAGTGGGGCCTGGAATGCATTAACTGGGATGGTGGTGGAGGCAGGTAGGATAGCGGCGTTTAAGAAGCTTTTAGATAGGCACATGGAAGTGCTGGGAATAGAGGGATATGGATCATGTAAAGGCAGATGAGATCAGTTCAACTTGGCATCATGTGCTGCGCATACATTGCAGCTGATGGGCCCGTTTCTATGCTGTACTGTTCTATGTTCTACATAAACTCCATCTGCCATTTCTCTGCCCATCTCTGTAACTCATCTACATTCAGCTTCTGTCCACAATCCCAGCAGAATGACATTGTACCACCATTAACCTCTGCTTTCCACTGTCCTATCCTTATCAATCACCTTTTACATCTCATAAAAATACTCAATCAAGTTAGTAAGACAACCTGCCCCAAAATGACATTTCATTGGCCATCCTAATTCCTTGCTTGAGCTATGTCCAACTTTCTTTCTATTCCTCAAAATCTCTGCCTGATTTAATCTCCCAACACCTTACATTTGTTTTCTTATTCTTTTTGACCAAATTTACAACCTCTCTCGTCTTCCAAGGTTCCCTGACCTTGCCACCCTTGCCCCTCTTCCTTGCTGAAACATGCCAGTCCTGAACTCTGAGCAGTTGATCTTAAAGCAACATTGAATGCAGTCCTACCATATAACAGTTACCTCCAATTTACTCTTCCTAGCTCCATACTAATGCTCTAGTTATTTGCCCTCGATCAAAGTCTGTTGCCAGAAATTGTTGCCAATGTTTTAGTCAAAATCTATCCAGTGATTTATTTACTACTAATCTCTTCATTATAAATATAGTGATCATTCTAGCTATGAAACTAGTAGCCAATTTGTCTTTTTAATTAATTTGCACTGATCATTTTTTAATAATTCTTTTAATCATTTTTTTAAATTTCTGGACAAAATGTGTATTTTCTAACATTGGGCTGATGACAATGTGCTCTCTTTATCTTGGGCCTTCCAAAGAGCATTGTTGCATATTTCTTCACAATGAATGCTTTTTCCATACTTTTCACCAGTTTATCATCCTTTCCATAACATCTTAAAGGTCCACAACGTTACTCACTACTAACACGGTGCCCAATTCTACCTTGTGCAAATTTTATAGAATTATTCCTTCAACTCACATCTCGGCAGTTTATTAAAAAATGATAGGAAGAATGAATACAAAATTAGTTCTTGGGGATCATCACGGCAAATTACCACTCATTTTAAGAATTAATCCCACAACTCTGCTTTTACTGGCTGCCATTTCTGCATCCAAATCTGAATATTCCAATCATTCTATGGAATTTCATCTTTTTAAAAACTTCCCGAATGGTTCTTTATTAGATACCTCCCAGACGTTCACACACTCAACATGTACCACAACATGATTTTACAATTATACATGTGGATCAAAGCTATTTTTGTTGGTTAATCACTCAACTTTACCTTTCAATACATGTTATTCCCCACGGTAGAACATACTTCATTTCTTAGAATTACAGCATTATTACAACAAAAAAGTAAGTCATTAGTTTATCAAGTTACAAAAAGTTACCATTACAGCTAGTATTTTATATGCACACAAACTATTCCTTGATTTCCTTTATCCTATTTGCCCAGAAATTTAAATCTGTGCCCAATTCTTTGAACAAACACCGATTGAGGACTACTCCACCTAATTCAGTCTTGATTTTGTATGTTTCTATCAAGATCTCCGCTGAACCTTTGGTGCTCCAAAGAGAATAATGGGCCTGTCCCACTTAGGTGATTTTTCAGCAGACTGCCGAGACACACACACACTGTCAAGTTGCCGGCAGCCACCTGAATAACCGGCAAATGGAACGGCGACTATCAGAGTGGAATACACACACACACACACACACACACACACACACAGGAAGGTTGGCGCTGTAATTAAGACGGCTAAAGCACAGTGTACGGTAAGTCCTTTAAAAAATGGGGGTAAAGGGAGAAGGGGGAGAAGGGAGGAGAAGGACAGAGAAGGGGGGAGAAGGAGCGGAGACAACTTTTACAAAGCCAGACAACTTTTAAGAAGCCAGAGATACACGGCTGTGAAGCTCGGCGGACATTAACATTACTGGTCGGTTATCCTTGGATCTGAAAACTACTGTTACGTTTATTTTCCCTAATGAGGCAATGAAATTCACTGGTCAACACCGGCTACAACCTATGAGAACCCACGAGAACCTTTGACCTCCTGGCGACCCACTAGGACCTCCTGGCGACCCACCTACGGCACGAGAATTCTCGCTACTCTCCATGGCGGCTTCATTTTAGTCGGCGCTAATTTTTCAACAGGTTGAAAATTTCTCTGCGACCATAATGAGGCCACGACTAGTTCCCAGAATGTGGGAACTCCTCACCACCATGAAGGCAACTCCCCGGCAACCACCCGCGAACATGTGGCGACTGCATAGTCTCCTGCAGTCGCCTAAAAAGTTGCCTAAGTGGGACAAGTCCATACCCTCCTCTGCTCCACTGTCATCTTACAGCTGAAACCCTTCACTGCTGGAACCATCCCCATACACCCTCTCTGTACCATCTCTCAGACTTGACTTCATTTGAAGGTCCAACCTACCTTCCATTGACTCCATCTGCACCATGCTGCCTCGGCAAGGCCACCAGCATAATCAAGGACCAGAGTCACACCTTCACTCCCTCTTCTCCCCTCTCCCACCAGGCAAGAGGTACAGAAGTGTGAAAACACACACCTCTAGATTCAGGGACAGTTTCTTTCCAGCTGTTATCAGGCAAATGAACCATCCTCTAATCGGCTGGAGTGTGATCCTGACCTCCCATCTACCTCATTGGAGACTCGTTGAACTATCTTTAATTGGACTTTATCAGACTTTATCTTGCATTAAATGTTTTACTGCTTAGCCTTTAAATGTATGCTGTGGATAGCTTGATTGCAGGCATGTAGAGTCTTTTCTTTGACTGGATAGGATGCAGAAAAACACCTTTCCACTGTATCTTGGTAAATGTTAAAATAATAAACTAAACTAAACTAAAACTAAGGTGTAAGCTATGCATGTCAACCTGCATATAACCAATATTTTGGTTTAGAGATACAGCGAGGAAATAGGCCCTTCGGCCCACCGAGTGTGCGCTGATCAGTGATCCCCACACAGTAACACTATCCTGCACACACACACACACAATGGACAATTTACATTTATACCAAGCCAATTAACCTCGCTCCAAATACATCTTTCAGGACCCTGCTGCTGTGCAGGGTCTCAGCACTTAATTCCAGGACCCTCTGGTCCAGTGATAATCAGAGAAATGTGGCTGCAAGGGTAAAACACCTAAATAAAAGACCACAGATGTCTCTCTATCTACACTATAAAACAGAAACATGGTATGGATAGGAATGTTTTAGAAGGTAGGAAGGACTAGTATAGATGGGGCATCTTGGTTGGTGTGGGTAAGTTGGACCGAACAACCTGTTTCAATGCTGTGTGGCTCTATGATGTTGAATTCATATGAGGCATTGGTGGGTGCATGGACATCACAACAGCCTTGGAATACTGAGAATAAGTTATATATTAATGAAGAAGGCCTTGAAAAACTGAAGCTTTTCAGCAAAGAACGAGATGGCTAAGATGCATCTATCAGAGATTTTCAAGATTATGATGTTTTCAGTGAATACATAAAAGTATTTTTTTTAACTAGTTTGCTCAGATGCAATAATTTAGAGATATGGTTGCCAGGCAATGCGTTTGGGAATAACCAGTTCTTGGAAATGTATCTTTTACGTCAACCTGAGGAAGCAGAATCCAACGTAGTTTAATATGTTATAAAAAGGACATAACCTCTATCAGGGCCTTTATACTACCAAGACACAGAAGGTTACAGACCAAGTGCTGGTAAATGGGATGAATGTAGATTGTCATTGTGAACATGGTGGGCTACAGAACCTGTTTTCCTATGATTAGGAAATAGGTTAATTCATCATATTTGATGTTTTCATTCCAAGAATCACATTATGATTGGTCTTCCTTGATATTGGTCTTCCTTGCACCTCATATTTACAATTTTAATCAGGCCTAAAATGTTTATTTTTTAATATAAAATTCCAGATCCAGCAGTGCAAAGAGAATTTCTGAATTCTAAACAACAGAATTTAAGGTCCCCTACCTTTTTATCCACTTTGGAGAATTGAGTAATCTTAAACGAGTTACCTTTATTATTCAAGTGTTATTAATCAGACTTTTCATTTCTGGCTGCATAATTAGACCTCCAATCCTCCACCAAACTCTCCGCTCCCCACCCTCCCCCAACCCCTCTACCCCCACCCTCCCCCAACCCCTCTCCCCCACCCTCCCCCAACTCCCGTCCCCGCCCTCCCCCAGCCCTCCCCCCACCCTCCCCAACCCTTCCCCCACCCTCCCCATCCCACTCCCCACCTCCCTAATCCTTCTTCCGCAACCCCATGCCTCCACCCTCCCCTAACCCCCTCTCCCCCCCCTCCCCCAACCCCACGTCCCCCCTTCCCCCCCCTCTCCCCCCACCCCACCCCCCAATCCTCTCCCCCACTCACTTCCAACCCCAAGTACCTGAGAAACAAATGTAAAATAGATGATTAACCCATGGCCCCCATTGTGAAGTTAGCTCTGGTACCCAAGCTTGAATCAACATCCCGATTCATTGAGACCATAATCTAATTGATTAATGTTCCTGGTGTAATGAAATGATGGTTCACACAGCTAAATTCTGAACTCTAATCTTACTTTGCTTAGTTCATACAATGAGCAGAATGTGTCTCACGCTGCACATCTAAAGCGCACGCACTCCATTTATTATTTTTCATTGACATAGCCGACAATGTTTTCAGAAAGTTTGGATATAAAACAGGTAAGAGACTGGAGTCAAAAACAGATCCTGAAAATCTCAACATTGACAGGAGTTTTATTCTTCTGCTGGAAATGTTTAGCGTTGTATGATCTTGAGGAAAATGTTTACAATTTCTGGAATGGAAACCTTGAAATACCGTTTTATTTATTCATCTTGGAATCGTGCTAATAGAAAGCAATCCAGAACATGCAGACTGCTGTCTCTCCCTTCACGCCAGATGTATTAAACAAGCTCTCGAACGGGAAATTAAAACTAAGATTTGCAATGTTTTTAAATCTCAGCATTCCGATCTTGAGATTGAGACAAAGCTGAAAATGTGGAGGACAGAAGAGACAATGGGTTGGTGTAAGATCTAGGAGTACATGCATGAAGAGTCTCTGATAATGGTGTTACAAGTGGAAGTGGAAGCTTCTGGCATGCTGACCTTCATCAGTTAGTGAATTGAGTATAAAGGTTAAGAGGTTATGTTATAGTTGTACAAGATGTTGGCAAGGACACATTGTGTCCAGTTTTGGTCACCAAAGGGCCTGAGCTATAGAGAGAAGTTGGACGGGCTAGAGTTTTATTCCTGGGAGTGCAGAGACAGAGGGGTAATTGTGTAGAGGTATATAAAATCATAAAGGACACAGATAGGGTGAATGCACAGAGTCTTTTTTCCTAAGATAGGGGCATCAAGAATTAGTGGACAATGAGTTTAAGGTGAGAGCAGAAAGATTTAATAAAAACCTGAGGGTGCAACTTTTTCCACACATTCTATGGAGCAAGTTGCCAGGGGCAGTTTAAGCAGGTGCAATAACTATATATATTTGTATACATATACACATCACTTCTCCCCCCCCCCCCTTCTCCTGTGCCGCAGTTGGATTTTAACCTATTTCTCCCCACCCCCTCCACCTCCTCCTACATTCCTTCCTCCAGCTTCACAATTATAGCCACTCTTCAATCCTTTTGCCTCACACCTGCTTTAATCTCAGGCCTTTTTTACAAGCATCTGCCAATCAAAACCCCCCTCACCTGTGCCCACCTATTACCTGCAATGCTTTGTCCTGCCTTTCCTCACTCCCAGCTTTCTCTCCCCCTGCCCCCTTCAACAATCAGACTGAAGAAGGGTCCTGACCCAAAACAAAACCTAGTCATGTTCTCCAGAGATGGCGCCTGACCTGTTACTCCAGCACTTTGCGTCCTTTTGTATCAACCAACATCTGAAATCCTTTGTTTCTACATTTTAAAAGTGGGAAAATGGGACTAGCTAAGTTGGGACATCTTGGTCAGTTTGGATGAGTTGGGCCAAAGAGTCTGTTTCTGTGCTGTATAAGTCTGACTCTATGTTCTGACCATAGGGATGTAGATTGCAATCCCTTCCTAGAAGTTATCCACAGGATCAGCTCAAGTTGCTTATCGGAAGTGGGAAAAAACATAAGGTCAGCACAGCCGTACAAGCAAATCAGGCAGCGTTTACTTAGTCGCTCTAAGGTTAGGGTAACTTTATTATTGTTTGATTTGTTGCAATCTTAGTGATAATCTGCTTCCAGGCTGAAATTTGACACCTGTAGTGAGAGCAAAGATGCAACCATCAATAAAAATCTGCGTCAATAGCTTAATGTTGACATTGTTTTTTAATGAATTGGGACTGTAGCCAGTCTTAGATTTAGCTCGTAAGGCAAAAGGAATCAAGGGATATGGGGAAAAAGCAGGAACGGGGTATTGATTTTAGATGATCAGCCATGATCATATTGAATGGCGGTGCTGGCTCGAAGGGCCGAATGGCCTACTCCTGCACCTATTTTTCTGTTTCTATAATCACTGGAATTTTTTTTTTAAAGAGAAGCCAAGCCAAATGTATGACAAATAAATTCATTCTAGAAATAATAATTCTCAATGTTATTACATTAGATTTATTTTGTTCATTTTTATGAAGTGTTTGTTAGGAAAATGCAATTAGACTTCTGTTTTTCATGCAATAAAATAAATTACATATACAGCTATTTTACGTTTCAATGCACTGTTGATACTATTTAAGTTAAGATATGATTAATTTCATGGCCCATCTGTGTTTCTTACCTATATATACAAGACTTGACTGCATAGCAAGGAACATCAATGTTCGGAATTAGTTGAACTATGATTTTGTGACCACTGGAAGATTATTTGAGGTTGAGATGAAATGAGTTTCACTGACTGCTTCAACAAGTTCTAACATCAAAACACTGTAGAATATTTAAAGAATATATCAGCAAGCTCAAAGCTCCTGTTCTGATGCTTTGCTGAAAATGGATCGTATTAAAATCTCCTGGAGGCAATTTGCACTTTGTGTAAGTCAAAAGGAGGAATAATATTTTGTTAGGTTCTTTGATGTTTCCAAATTTTTATTCTAATGTAACAGCAGAAACATAAATCAGGAGGGGATTAAAATAAAAACAGAAAATGCAGGAACATTCATAGGCTGTGGGCCGAGCATCAAATATGTGTCTAGAAATCAACTTTCGTGGCCCATGTCTCGGAACTACATGAAATTTTGCACAGATTTAGATTAAATATAATTGAGAAAGAAGTCATAACTCGTCAATGCCAAAAGTTGCACATTAATTAATTAAACTAATTAGAAAATGAGATCGAAAAAGTAAATGCCATATTTGCCCATATTACACCATGGGGAACCTATTTCCGTTTTGCAGTCTATTTAAACCATATATTATTATACCATATATATATTTGTATATAATATAATTACGCATAATTATATATTATTACAGTCATATATATATATATATATATATATATATATATATAACGTGTATATGACTGTAATAATATATAATTATGCGTAATTATATTATATAAAAATATAATGAATATAATTGTGAGTGTGTTTTTTGAAGGAAACTGTCGCAGAGGTCCTGCTCCTGAACCAGCCTAATTAATGGGTGAGGCCAGTTCCTGTGGGTTCCCCCGTTTACTGAACCCCACTGACTGCCAGTGTGCAGAGTGGGGGTCACGGCCATAGTGGGACTGGGGCAGTGCCAGGCTAGGGGAAGGCTAAGGCATCTTCCACTGAGAGGAAAATGCCTAACCCTAACCCTAACTCGCCCCCTTTCCAGAGCTGCCCACAGCTGGAGCAGGAGCCGCTTTGGGACCGGCTGCGGGCTCTGTACGTGTGGCCCTACAGCGTGTCCACCTCGGCCAGCATGCCCTTCTCGATCATTGTGGTGATGATGGTGGGGAGCAGCACCAAAGATACCAAACCACTACAGCAATGGGTCCAAGAACGCATGTGGTTGTGAATGAGGAAGTGCAGGGAAGGTTTTTTACATTGATTCCTGCAGCGACAGACTAATTCCAGCCTGAACTGTCTCAAGTTTAGGAGAATGAGCCGTGACATCACTGGGAGTTACAGGGTAGATATCGAGTGTGTATGAAGGAACTGCAGATGCTGGGTTACACCAAAGATAGACACACAAAATGCTGGGGTAACTCGGCGGGTCAGGCAACATCTCTGACATTCTATGTTGTTTAAGAAGGAACTGCAGATGCTGGAGAAGAAGGTTACACAAAAAACTGGAGAAACTCAGCGGGTGCAGCAGCATCTATGGAGCGAAGGAAATAGGCAACGTTTCGGGCCGAAACCCTTCTTCCATTCTCTGACATTCTACCCTGAAGATAGACACAAAATGCTGGGGTAACTCGGCGGGTCAAGCCACTGTGAGATGCAAGCATTTTGTGCCTATCTTCAGGGTAGATATCAACCCTGGCCCCTCGCCCTCATGGGGATCTGGCTGCATTGCAGTTCATTCCAGAGGAGAAGCTGGGTATGTAAACACAAGAGGTGTAGAGACCCCGGCACTAGGGGAGCACAATCCCCCGGCAGGGGTCTCCCACTGAGCCGTAGCCCAGGCGGCTCCGCTCCGCACTGCACCTCTCCTGCTCCCTACCCAGGGTGGTCCAGAGAAGACCACAAGGCAACTGTATCACCCCGTCCCAACCTCACCCCCAGCCCCCGCTCCGCCCCCAGGCCCCCGAGCGGGACGAGCAGCTGGTCTCCCCTCACTCACCTGGACACTTTGTTGGCGATGAGCAAAGATACTAGATACTTTGAGCAGCACTGCCCTGCATGCCGCCCGGGCCGCCTTCAGCACCACCATAGCGCCGGCTCCGTCCGACCACCCACTCACTCGCTGCAACACCGGCCTAGCAACAGCCCGACTGATCCTTCGCAGCACCCACTGGTGGACCGACCACTCTCACCATCCACTGGCAGACCGGCCTGGCAGGCCACGCTTACCACCCGCAGACGGCCCGGCCACTCTCACCACCCACCGGCAGACGGACGGCCCGATAGCCCGGCCAATCCTCCACAGCATCCAGCAGCCTACCGACAAGCCCAACCGACAGACTGACCAACCGACCCAACCCTAACCCTACATTTGTTATTTATCATTTTTATTTAACAGTTCACATCATAACTTTATAAAGTTAAATCAATTGAAAAACAAAATGATCAACAAGGTTAGCATTACCTTTATTCCTTGGAAACCTTGCTATTGCTATTGATGTAATGAGGAGGCAGCCATGATCCTCGCTGCCCAGCGACCATAAAACAAAGAGCGGGATTGGTCAATTTGCGTCTGACCTCAATGTCAAACGTGCAATGATTGGACAATTACTACTCGGAAAATAGGACTTTTTTCTCATATTTAAAAGAAATACTTGGTTTTGGTCTTGACGAGTTTCAGTTATGATTTATATAATATTTTTACACAATATGTTAAAAATTCAGGTAGTTTTGTGAGTTGGGTCACGAACTTGAACGAAAAAGCTCCTCGGCCCACAGCCTATCAGCAGGTCAGGCAGCATCTGAGGAAAGAGAAACTGGTAGTGTTTCAGATTGAAGACCTTTCATCAGAACAAGGAAAGAGAAAAAAGTAATGAATGTGTTTTTAACATTTTCTGTTTCTATTTTAAATATCCAGATCCTGGTAATTTTTGATTATCAAACTGCAAAATTTGCTTGCAATTTAATGGATTTTCCTCCTACTCACTAGCAGGACTCCACTATTCTACAAATTGTCATTATATTGTGCTACTCTTCAGGACTCATCACGCTGACTAAACTCAAGAGATGCCGAGATGACAAACAAAATATTAGAAGAGATGAGAAAAAGCCTGGTCAAACTAGTGAGTTTAAAGGAAACCCTTAAAGTGGAAGAGGCAGGTGGACTGTTGGATGATCTTGAGGAGAAAAAATGTGCATGGGTCACTGTGAGGTAGGTTGGGAGATCAGAGCTACACTGTTAGCTTAAGACACGAGTGTTCAGTGGCATGATACAGCTGTTCCTGAATCTGGTGTACCGTGCTGTCGAGGTTTTATATCTTCTGCCCGACAGGAGAGGGGAAAAGAGGGAATGACCAGGGTGTAATGGTCCTTGGTTGCTTTTTCAAGCCATTGTGAAGTGTATATAGAGTCGATGGTGGGGAGGCTGGTCCGTGTGATGGACTGAGCTACATCCACATTTCTCTGCAATGTCTTCCCTTCTTGGACAGTGCTTATTGCAAAGCCAAGCTGTGATGCCCCCCGATAGGATGCTTTCTACGATTAATAAGATTTGTTAGATACATGCCAAAACTCCACACCACTGTAAATCACCAAAGTAGAGATATTGGTGTACTTGCTAGGCTGTGGCTTCAATGTGATTGATCCAGGATAAATTATTGGTGATATTTAAGCTTGAAGATCTTGACCAGCTCCATTTCAGCACCATTGATAAAGGCTGGGGCGTGAACACCACCTCGTTTCCGCCAGACGAGAATTTGCTCCTTTGTCTTGCTGACATTGCGGGAGAGGTTGTTGTCTTGACACCGCGTTACTAAGCTTTTTATCCCCTTCCCATACTCTGTCCCATCATTATTTGATATCCGGGCGTTATCTGCTAACTTGCAAATGGAGTAAAAATAAGGAGCTGAGAATGGGAAACGTGGAGGGCCATGGTGTTGAGAATGATCATAGAGGATGTTTGTGTCACCAATCCTCACTGGTTGTGGTCTAAGGGACGGGAAGCCAAGGATCCAGTGGCAGAAGTGGGTGCTGACACTGAGGTCCGGAATTCTGGGAAAGAGTTGGGAGCCGAGCTATGAATAGGAGTCTGACTTAGGTGTCCTTGTTAATGCAGCTGAGGCAAAAGATCATCCGTGGTCTCACTGAATGGGAGAGCAAGTGTGTGGGTCAGCTGGTCTACTGCTGCTTCTAGTTCTTGCGTTGTTTCTGTACTTAGACATTTATCAACATGATCGATTTGTAATTGGCTTGTGTGCCAATTTTTCACCTGAACTGTGGCATCAAGTTTCTGGTGAATGTATCATTAATGACCCCCCCCCCAAGTACCTCTTCTCTGAGTGGGTCTTCAGAGAAACCAAAATGTAGACCTGTACATTTATTATCTGTCATAGCTGTATTGCCTCACTCACAGATAATGGGAATTCGAGGTAGGTGTAGCAGCCCTAACGTTCTGGTGCGAAACACATGATGGAAATAAATTAGATGCCAGAATGAACAAATACAACGACAATATGTTTTAAGGGTCTGTCACTTTCCTGAGTCCTCTGCCGGGTTGAAAGGACCTTTAAAAAAAAAATCAAGATTTTTGTGATCTATGAACTCCTCCTCCCGACTATCTTTTTACTCGTGGACTTATTTGTCAAAAAACATCCCGACTTACCTGATGTTCCGAGTACCTACGGCTGACATAACAAGCCGCTACGATATGTCTACGGGCTCCTACGGCCTCCTACGGACTTGCTACGGACATTCTCCGAGTTTGAAGCAAGGGGAAAACTCGGGAGAATTCGTGAGTAACTCAACCCGGGAAAGCGCGGAAACAGGCCCTTCAGCCCACCGAGTCCGTACCCACCAGCGATCACCCCATGCACTACACACTAGGGACAATTTACAATTTTTACTGAAGCCAATTAACCTACAGACTTGTATGTCTTTGGAGTGTGGGAGTAAATCGGAGCACCTGGAAAAAACCCACGGGGTTACAGAGAGAACGTACAAACTCCATACAGACAGCACCTGTGAGTCAAGATCGAACCCAGGTCTCTGGCGCTGTAAGGCAGCAACTCTACGGCAGCACCATTGTGCCACCCCTGCTGTGCCACTGTGTCACCCAGTAGCTATTGCACAGATCCTTTCAGCAAAACCTTGGTGAAGTACGATGTTGACATGTTACAGTATGTAATGATGTAAAGCTCTGGCCAGGTGTATATTTGTTACGCAGGGAAAAGAGCAGCACTGTGTAAATGGAGCATATCAAGGGCATAGCTACTTCTGATGAAAAGTCTAAACCCTGAACTTTGCTTTGATTTCCATACAAGCTCACATGTATCGGAGTTGAGGCAGGTATTATCGCAACATTTGAGAAACATTTAGACATGTTCGTGGATGGGATAGGTTTAGAGGGATGTGGGGCAAATGCAGGCTGATGGTAGTGTAGATGGTATATGTTGGTCAATGTGGGCGTTGGGCCAAAGGGCCTAATTCCACCCTGTCTATGATTATGATTAGTATTTCAATAACAAGAGGTATTCAGCTGTCTATAACAAAGATCTGAGTCCATTTATTTCTGCATTTCCACTTTTATCTTTATATTTTGCCTGATGAGATGGTACCAATGTTTTAAATAATGTGCAGGAAGGAACTGCAGATGCTGGTTTAAACCGAAGATAGACACAAAAAGCTGGAGTAACTCAGCGGATCAAGCAGCATCTCAGGAGAGAAGGAATGGGTCCCTTGTTTTTGCTGAAATGTGTTGAGTGTGGTGTGTGTCATCACTGGTTTATAAGATTCTTGCAACACTTAGATAGATCAACAAAACATCTTAGGCCGATTATGAACACAACTGATCCATTTGTTCAGGCAAGTAACTGACTGGAGAGTTACGTTGCCGATTATGCTGCTGCAACTGATCCATTTATTTCAGGCAAGTAACTGACTGGAGAGGTTGCTACAACTGCAGGTGGATTATAAAGAGCTTACTTCAGTTGCTGAGAAGCTGTTAATCAGAATCATAAAATCAATCAATCAACCTTTATTGTCATCTTGCAAGCAACAGTTGTACAGTGCAAAATGAAAAGAAGTTTCCCAGGGAATAGCGGAGCATCGCACGTGAAATTTAAAACATTTCACACATAATAACACTAAACACAATCCAGTCCCTGATGGAACAGTATAAATAGTTAAAAGCAGGTAAAACACAACGTTAAAATACAATAAACCAATCATAAAAATGTCCGGGGCAGCTGATTTGAGTGGCCAGTGCCAGTTATTAAAGTGGCCGTGTCAGCCGCAGAACCAAGTGACTGTGAGTACAGAGTGACTGTTTAGCAGCCTCACAGCCTGTGGTAGGGATAAAATCAGAGAAAGGTACAGGATAGAAACAGGCCCATCTCATCCATGCTAACCATCTATACTTCTATTTGCCCATGTTAGGCCCATAACCAGTACCAAACAAAGTACCTGGACAAATGTTGTTTTAATTTAACGATACCATTCTTCTGCTGTGTAAGTACCACTTGTACATGTACAGCCACCAAGTAATGTCTTTCTGCTCTAACATTAGCTGCGTCTCACCCTGTTGGTAGTCATGGTTAAGTATTCCACTGCCGAGCTCCACACTGTCCGTTAATCCTTTTTAGCATAATTAGTGGATCATTCTCTGAGGAACAGAAGGTTGTGCACCTTTTTACAGAAATATGAGAATGATCCTTTTGTGTACAACAGATGGGAACAAAAACCCATTAGAACAACTTGTACTCCCCTCAGCTGTTCCAAACCCCAGTGATCTCTGAACTGTGTGTAATACTGCCTGCTGCAAATCTTTCTGAGAAAACCGAAAACAGAGATTAGATGGATTACAGAAGGTATATGAGCTCCATGTCTTTCTGAAATAGGGTCATTAATAGTGCCGTAGCAAGTGCAAAATTCATCAGCATCAAAACCAATGCATCTTTAAGGTATAGATTAACAGTCTAAGCTGTATTAAATCAACTGGCTGCAGTTTTAAAATACTGACACAACATTGCCTGTATAAACCAGTGGCACAGTAACAGGAGCAAGTGCAATATACTTAAATTATCATTTCTTTATTTTAGCCAGAATGGCACTCTCATTGTACAATAATGAAATATCTTTACAGGTTTTGTCATTTGAAGCTTTCTATCAATATATTTGCTCTGAAAACTATTTTACAAGTTTTTGAAAACACGAGGAAAAATTCAACCAAAACAAAACTTAAATCATCTGCTGTGTATGTTGAACGTTGTTAATGCTATGTGCACCCGTGCAGATTATGTATTAATAAATAGTAATCAGGTGTAATCAAACAGAACATATCCTTGTTGCAAGCATTCAAAACTTCAGTGTGGCTCTCCAATAAAGTTCATGACCTGTGGATATCATGTGACAGAATGGTCTACTGCACAAACAGAAAAGATTTATTCCTTCCCCTTGCTGTGAAAAATGATACCTGTAGGCAGCTGAAAAGATGCTGCAAATGGACATATGTTTGGTAGAAAAAAGTGCAGTGAAGTGGAAAGTAGAATGCAGGTTGCAGATTATTGCGAAAGGCTTTGGACTAACGTTTTCCTGGTTTCAAACGCAGACATTATAATTAAGATGGTTATTTAATTTCAAACATATAACTACAATAAAGTTAATAAAAGCTGTCATCTTTGTAATCCCATATCTTTCCCTCTGTTGCTGCACCCAGGGCCTCCATTCTGGTCAGTGGGCAGAGGATTTGAATTTTATGATTGCTCTGCAAGTTTATCTGGTGAATGGTTAAGTGTAACAGATGTGGAGAAGTAAGTCCCCTCCCCCACCGCCACCCTTCTCAATCACTGCACAGTGCAAAGGGCAAATCTCAGCTGAGGCAGCAGCGGATAAAGCACTCTGAGACTTGTCAACGTTAACACTGTTTCACAGACCGGCCTATTATCCCCATTACCAGAATTCTCTGCTTTACCAGGGACTCCTCTGTATTTGCATTTACGGTCACTTAGCACACTCAATCACAGATGACTAATTTTCAATTTTATAGCATGACTGAGATTACTGCAAAAGTATCCTACAATTGATCTTAGTCTCTGTGAATTGAGAAAATGACCGAGGAGAGGATGCCATTTATTGCGATTTTAATTTTGTTTCATATATGCTATGAATTAAAATTGGGTTATTTCTGTATGTGAAACATAGACTTTTCTGTTTTGTAATATGATAAGGTTAGTTTAGGTTTATTATTGTCACGTGTTACAGTGAAAAGCTTTATTTTGCATGCTATCCAATAAAATTAGATAATACTATACCAAAATACAATCAAGTTAAACTCAAATACGATAGAGCAAAAGGGAAGATGCAGGATGCATAATATGCATAGATTTACAGTTAGAAAGAGATTTAAAAGAGAGCGCGATTGTATTAGATGATAGTAGATCCTTCTCTTGAAGACCACAAAATGTTACCACACAAAGTGTCACCAATGCCATAATCTGCCAAGTATTTTCATATTTTAATGAACAGGAACCATGAGCAGTTTATTCAGAGAAACTGACACCGCCAGCACAATAATATTTAGCATAACAAATATTATTGTTGCATTTGAAAAGTTGGAGCTTTTAAATTTAAACTGCATTTGATTAAACAAAAATGTTAAAGACCCAACAAACTAAAAAGTCTGATAATCAATATTAAGTTGCAAACATATAAAATATTTCCTGAGCTGTTGGTACATTTCATTACCTGTTCCATGAACAAATTGTGTTCCCTTTATCATCAGGGGATGTAGTCAACATTATTTACTGGCAACTTTATCTATTTTCCCTGATAATTAAAATCAAACTTTTTGCACATAATACATGAGGTCTCACATTTCCTAATTTAGCAGGCCCTTTTATCCACCTTGTCCCTGGCTAATAAATTGGTATTCTGGTCTGGGCCATTTGCCTGCATTTGACCCAGATTCCTCTAACCATTTTCTATTCATGTATCAGTGCTGGCAGATTTTTTGATATCTCATAAATATAATATCGCTGAAATTTTGAAATTGCTTGCTACTCTCCATCTGTGATTCCCTATCATCACTGACAATGAAGTCCTCATTGATTCCAACACTAGAGTGTAAAGCTACACAATTTCACTGCAATTGAGTCTGGTGCAGGGACAGCCTCTCTTCAGTCTGAAGAAGAGTCTCGACCCGAAACATCACCCATTCCTTTTCTCCAGAGATGCTGTCTGTCCCGCTGAGTTACTCCAGCATATTGTGTCTACCACAGCATCTCGACACATTTGTTTGGTGAGAAGAGGCAGATGGAAAAATATATTTAGTATCTTACTTTTTTAACCAATTGCGTTAAATGTTTGAAGTGGTTTCGATCTGGATTGTTTCAACATTTAGTTTTTTTTTAATTAGTACAAAATTATTAGATTATTTATTGTTTTTGTATATTTATAATTATTTATGAATGTCAGAGGCATTGGGAAACAGTCTTTGGAGAGGAGCATTCAAGTTTCTGTGCTTAGGACTAGTTTTGCCTTACCACATAATATTAGTTATGCCCGCAAAGCCTTGTCACCATGGAGAGCTACGTCATGGGGCACCGCCGAGACTTCACATGCAAGTTGACCAACGAGAAGGTTCAATTCAAAGATTCAAAGATTCAACTTTACTGTCACATAAACCAAAGTTCAGTGAACTTCTGTCTTTTTTGCTTTCAATACACAAAGTACACAAGAGAGTCACCGCACTTCGGGAGCCGACAGAATGACAAAAAGCACTTATTAGAGTCATGACACAAAATGCTGGAGTAACTCAGCGGGACAGGCAGCACCTCTGGAGATAAAGGAATGTGTGACGATTCTGGTCGAGGTGCTCCTTCAACCTCCTCATTACAGCCTTGTTGGTTCCACTTCGTTCTCAGAGTTCCTAACCCCCTCCTACCCTGTCAGGTCCCCATTAGTTCACAGCCCACCCCCCCACCCCCCCCCCCAAAACCGGGTCCCCCTTTGTATTTGGCTGCCTCGCTAAAGAGTATGCAAGTGGCAGTAGGTTGCGTTTCATCTCCGACTACCTTGATTGTTACGCCACCTTGGGATATAGGGTTTAACCTATCCACAGGTTTTCCGAGTTCTCCTCACAGAGACTTGTGTCCAGGGCATTACCTTTTGACTTAAAGAAAGGTGTCACTTCACAATCCAATTGTGTCATTTCTCCTGCAGCTTCCAATGAATCAACCTCATTCAGCTCTTAGATCCATCTCTTGAAGAAATTAAACGACTCACATGGACTCCTCCAACTCTAGCTCCTGCTTTCACAAGATATCAATTTGTACTGCAGACTTCAACCACTAGTCCAATATCCCACATCCCAGTGTCAGGTTTGTTCAGTGAAGTAAACACAAACTCAATTATATTTGGAGATAGACACAAAATACTGGGGTAACTCAACGGGACAGGCAGCATCACCAGAGAAAAAGGTTGGGTGACGTTTCTGGTTGGGACCCTTCTTCAGACGTAATGATATAATTGTTTCTCTCCACAGGTTCTGCCATATTGTTGTTCTCTCTCACCTGCTTCCCATTCACTCACCTCTGAAGATTTTGTGAGCTTAGCTCATTGATGTTTGGAGTTATTAGTCTGTTGTGGAATATGGTGTTGTTCTGTAATGTAACCAAATAGTTTGAAATCAACGTTTCATTGCTAAATCTGAGCACCCATGCAATACTCATCTCCACAGTGGTTCATTGACAAAGGGGCGTCACAGTGGCACAGCGGTAGAGGTGCTGCCTTAAGGGCCTGTCCCACTTTCACGACTTAATTCCAAACTTCCGACGAGTTGAAAGAACCTAAAAAAAAAATCTAGATCGTGGTAATCTACAAACTCTTACGACCTTCCATGACTGTGTTCACAAACTCCTACGAGTATGTCTACGAATTCCCACAACTATTTCGATGCCCTCCTTACGAGTAAAAAGTTGCAATTTCTTTCATTCCAACCATTTTTTTTATTCGTGAACATTTTTTATCGGGCTGGAAAAAACATCCCGACTTACCTGATGCCACGAGAACCTACGGCTAGCTTAATGAGCCGCTACAATATATATATCTACGACCTCCTACTACCTCCTATGGACTCATTACGGACATTCTGCGAGTTTGAATCAAGGGGAAAACTCGGGAGAATTCATGAATTACCTCGTGAAAGTGGAACAGGCCCTTTACAGCAGCAGAGACCTGGGTTCGATCCTAACTACGGGTACAGTCTGTGCGTAGTTTCAACGTTCTCCCTATGACTGCGTGGGTTTCCTTCGGGTGTTCCGGTTGCCTCCCACATTCTAAAGACAGACTGGTTTGTAGGTTAATTGGCTTTGGTAAAATTGTAAATTGTCCCTAGTGTGTAGGATAGTTTTAGTGTACGGGGTGATCACTGGTTGGCGTGTACTCAGTGGGGCGAAGGGGCTGCTTCGATGCCGTGTCTCTAAATATTTTTAAAAAAAGCTATTTTCATCCGGTGGTGTTCCAACCAAACCTGAAGTCACGCCAGACGTTTTTCCATTTTTCAATGCCTGTTTAGTTCACAGGGCGCAGCCTCCAATTCACACGGACTTTTCTGATGTAAATCACTCACTGCCAAAGCCATTGGGAGTTTCCTGATCCGAGCACCCTTGACTGAAGTTGGTAATCTGGTGGCATCATATCTTCTTGCTCTTCTGCATGAGGGTTTTGCCAGACTGAATGAATGAAAGAAATTTCATTATTACGTGACATGTCACAGTGAGATTCTTTATTTTGCCTACACAACTATGCAAAGGGTCCCCCTCTATTCTTGGTGCCCCCCTCATGCTGGACACCCTTTGTTCTCTCGGTGGCCCGAGGAAGTTGTCCGGAACCCTGTCAGGCTGAGCTGTTCCCTGATCCCAGGCAGAAATTTGGGAGGTGTTGTCTCCAGTACCCAGGCTTGGTGGTTCTCACTCAGGAGTAGCAACAGTCCTGGTATCTCAGGCTTCCACTGTGGTTATCAACGCCAACAGCTCATAGGTACAGTGCCCTCCATAATGTTTGATACAAAGACTATTCATTTATTTATCTGCCCTTTAAAATGGCCTTTAATAAAATCTGACAATGTGCACTTTAACCACACTTGATTTTTTCCTATTACAAATCTCAAATTGTGGAGTACAGAGGCAAATATATAAATGATGGGTCTTTGTCCCGGGAACATTATGGAGGGCGTGGTAAGTCTACTTACTTAGCATTAAGTTAGTTTTGTTTTCTATTCAGGTAGGATTAGTCCTTTAAATGTTCATAACTGATTTGTCAGGTATATGAATCAAAATTTGAAATTTCTGGAAATGCTGTGGCTCGGTAGCCTGTGGGCAGGATTATCACAGCTAGGTCTTCGCTGGCAAGCACAATGGGTCAAAGGGACCAAAGACGCATGGAGAGCTTCTGGGAATTGTGCATCATGTTTATTCAGCTTAGTAACTATAGCACGCATGCACCGATCCATCGTACATCCAGGTCACAGGGATACCACAAGGGGCGCCGCACGATTGGCAGCCCCGCCAAGTCTGTCTGTTTATTCATCTTTTTTTTAACTTTTAGTGTGCGTTAAAAGATTGCGTAAATGTTCTCCAGTTTGTTTTATGTGGGGGGAGGGGGTGGGGGTCAGGGGAGCCGATCTTGACTATGGGAGTCAAGATCGTCCCGTCAATGGAGGGCTCGAGGCCCCCGACCGCGGGAGAACAATGAAGGGAAGAGTCACTGTGGTGGATATTTATGCCAAAATCTGTTTTGTGTGTTCCTTTGCTTTTATTTGTATGACTGCCTTGGCAAATGAAATTCCTCGTATGTTGCAAAACATGTTGCATACTTGGCTAATAAAAGTATTATTGTGATTGTGATTGATTGTGATTTACAGACATCTCCAAATTTGACAGCAGATTTTTAACTATCAGTAAATCCTAATTACCAATCTCAAAACTTATTGCAGCTGCAGTTAGACAGCTAAACTTTATACATATGCTTGCAAAGATTTTGCCTGGATTCTACTTTACTTAAATGCTGATTGGTTAACACTGTCTGAATTAATGCCTCTGTTTCCATAAATAAGCTATTTTTAAAACTGGAACATTCTGCTCTCCAAAATGTTAAATGAACGAGATTAAAATATAAGGGGGGGTTGCTGAGATTAGGAGGAAAATGAAAACTAAAGATGTCTTTAAAGAACTCAATAAACCAAAAATAAACCGACAATTTTACTCACCAAAAATATGTTCTAGTAATATAATTCCACAAAGAAAGAAAAATAAGAAAGATTATGCAATATACCAGCTAACATGAATAAAGACACTGTAGGAAGTATTTTTTGAATTTTGTGTTACCATAAATAAGTCAGGGACTTTTGGATAGAAAAGTTTTCACAATGCCAGTTCCATATTTCCAAATCAGATTTACTTCACCCAGTTCAAATAGGTCTTCAGGCCAGTGTTATTCTTGAATTGTTCTGCAATATTCTCTCTACATTGCACTAAAGCACATTGCCATTCACTTGTATTTCTGCTGCTATAGTACCCGCTTCAACTGACTCCTCTGGCAGCTCATTCCATATACCCAACCACCCTCTGTGTGGAAAAAGTTACCCCTCAGGTTTCAATTAAATCTTGCCCCTCGCACCTTAAACTTATGTCCTCACTTTATGATTCCCCTTCACTGGATAAAAGAGTCTCTGCATTCACCCTATCCATTCCCCTTGTGTTTTCTGACTTATATTTGCAACATCCTTCAACTCCCGGCCATGTTCTCTTCTTATTGTTACCATCAGCAAGAAAGTACAAGATCCTGAGAACTATTAGCTCCAGGAACAAAAACATCTTCTTCTCGTCAACTATGAGGTCCCTGAACCACTCTGCACAACCCTAGCTCAGCAACAACATACTATTCTGATTGGTTACACTGTCTGAATTAATGCCTCTGTTTTGATATACAAGCTATTTTAAAACTGGAACATTCTGCTATCCAAAAAAACAAGATGAATGAAATTGAATTACAAGGGGTGCCAAGATTAGGAGGAAAATGAAAACTAAATTAGGACATAAAACTAAATAAACCAAAAAAGACAATGTTTCCCCCCCCCCCACTACTCCCCATCTCTCACTCTCCCCCCCCCCCCCCCCCCCCCCATCACACCAGCTTCTCGTTTTCACCCAACAAACAGCTAACAATAGCTTGTTTCCTTTCTCATAACTTTTTTGTATATCTTTCATTCATTGATCTTTATCTCTCCACATGACCTCTTATTTCTCTTTCCCCTGACTTCGTCTGAAGAAAGGTCTCAACCCGAAACGTCACCCATTGCTTCTCTCCAGAGTGCTGATGTACTCCAGCTTTTTGTGTCTATCTTTGGCTTAAACCAGCATCTGCAGTTCCTTCCTACACACTATGGACTTTGTATAGGTCGCCTTGCACTATTGGTCTAGTTATCTAGTGCAACTAATAATTGTATTATTCTATTAATGAGCCTATATAGCTGCAGTGAGTAAGAATTTTATTGTTTACCTCCCTGCACATATGATAGTTAAACACTCTGGATTTGATTCTTGAACTTGCGTTAAACTATGAAAGTTTGGTGCTGGGAAGTCGTTACTATTGAAACAGTTGGAGTCAAGAAAAAATCTTCCAGGTAAAGCCTTTTCAATCAAAAACAAATTTTCAATTGCGACTTTGTTTCATTACAGCAGGTGCTGCCTTGAGTGTAAATTGCGCAAGAGGTTTCCTGCTGCAATTTCCCTCCATCTGTAACCCAGAGTTCAGAACCAAGCACAGAAGCAGAATCAGCCTGACAGCCGTCCACCATTTTGAGTTTCAGAAGTCCTCACCGACACCAGCCACAGAGTTATTAATGGTTGAGACTTACGTGATTAGCAGGCAATGTTTAGATCAGCAGATGCTCACACCTGATCCAGCTTGTTGCAAGTGATGTGTGCATCATCGATGCAAAACCCATCAGATTAAAAGCATGTCTACTTACCCAGGGAAAAAAAATTGGAGATATCATTTATGTCACATATCCTCCATCCTTTCCAGTAACCATCTTGGAAAAGCAAAACCTCATCATTAATCATCATCACATAGAATATACATACTGACTGCAATTGATTATTGTAGTTGCAAGGTTCCTCCAAAGGCCACAGGATTGGCCCTCAGGTTAGAGAAGTGTTCTCTTGTGTATAGTAATTGCTGCACATGAGGTCATTCATCTAACCTAAGGGGCAATCATTTACTCTTAATAGTCCCACGTCTGCAGTTAATATGTCTTTAAATTGAATTTTTAAAACCGGAAATGTTTCCGCCTACTCTGAATGAGCTATGGTTCTGTTTTTGGCTCATTAATGGTCAATAGCTTTATTCTACAGCCTTCTAAACTCATTTTTTGGAGAGTTAATATCAGTCACCAGGAAAAGTTCCTTTAGAAATGAGGATACTTGTGCTGACATGGAGTTTTATTAATGGAAAAAATAAAGATATCTTTTAGTTTTGATGTGCATGGATTTCCTCGAATGTCCAGCTTTTTTTAACAAACAATAATTAAAATTAGAAAATAGTTAGCAAATAAATTTACTATAGGGCTCTCCCATAGACTCGGTGGTATCGGCAATGAATAGCTTGGTTTAAAGAACTAGGATTTAGAGAATACGTTTTGCTTCATTAAGACAACCCAAAATCATTCAAGGATACTTAAGGGCCTGTCCTATGGGTGTCAGTTGCACGCCACGCAGATGGCGTGCAAAGATTTTGTGAATCCCAAAAGCCTGGGGCGTCGAGCGCGACTGCCTACGTCACCACGCACCGTGTGCGCACATCACGTGTGCGTTGTGCGTTGTGATGCGTAAATGATGACGCGTAAATGACGCCTAAGTGGACAGGCCCTTCAGTTATTTTAGAGTTGTGCAGGTGAATATGGGAAGTAATCTGAACACAGCATTATGTGTGTAAACTCGAGGACTAGCACTGCATGGTCTGTCCATGTAGAATACAACCCATCAGCATGAACATTGAATTTGCCAATTTCAGGCAACCTGCTTCCCAACAGCCCCCCTCTGCTTCTACCTTATCCACCCAGACCCTTCTTTCCCACAAACATCCCATTCCCTCTGCCCCAGCTTCTTCCCCACCTACTCCATCAGCCCATAACCCACACACTCCTATCAGGTCCCATTCCTCCACTGTTCGCTTTTGCCCACACCACCCCCTTTATTTAGTCCATTTTTTTCGAGTCAAGTCAACTTCACATTTATTGCCACATGCACCAGTTAAGGTACAGTGGAATTTGATTTACCATGCAGCCATACAAACAAAAGAGCACAATACACAATAGAATACAACATGAACATCCGCCACAGTGGAATCAACATTCTTCACTGTGGTGGAAGGCAATAACTTTGTCTGTCCTCCTCCTTTGTTTATCCGTGGTTGGGGCCACGAACCCTCCGCAGTTACCGCTACGGATGGCCTGATGTACAGGCCCTCTCGTCGGGATGCTCAAAACTCCGACGTCGGGATGGACGGACACTCCGCGCTGGGAGGTTCCGAATCGGCCGCTTCTTACCGGAGACCGGGGCTTCACGATGTTACAGGCCGCAGGCCAGCGGTCGGAGCTCTTAAAGTCCACACCGCGCCCGCAGCTAGAAGCTCCGCAGACCGCGGCTTCAATATGTTATAGGCCGCAGGCCGGCGGTCGGAACACTTCTTCTAGCGACCTCCGACAAAGGCTCGCCCGTTCTGCGATGGAAAGTCCACGCCGTGCCAACGGCTAGAAGCTCCACAGAACGAGGCTTTAGGATGTCACAGTCCACGGGCCAGTGATTGGGGCACTTCATCTAGCGACCCCTGGCAAGGGATGGTCCGGCTCAACGATGGAAAGCCCGCGCTGCGCCCGCTGCTGAAGCTCTGGACCCAACTGCAATCCAAGCTGTTAGGCCACGAGGGAGGCAACTAGGAGAAAAGTCGCATTCCACCGAGGTAAGTGATTAAAAACGTTTTACCCAATTTCAGCCCCCCCCCACTCACTAAACACACACTTTTAGACATATAAAAACAAAAGAAGGGGAAAGGACGAACAGCTGTTGGCAAGGCTGCCGGCTCGCAGCACCACCCGTCGAATATTCCCATCTGGTTCCATCACCTATAGCCCCTTGTTACTACCTCCAGTCATAACCCAACCACTATCATCACCCCTCTTTCCCACTAGACCATCTACCTCTCCTCACCTGCATCCTCTTATCCCTTGCCACGTCTTGCCCTATCTCCCCCCCCCCCCCCCCCCCCCCCATCCCTTTCAGTCCAGCTGAAACGGTTCGAACGCAAAACCAACTGCCTAGGAGTGTTCTGCTAAATTATTTTACTGGGTTGTATGCAAAACAAAGCATTTCACTGTACCTCGGTACATGTAACAATAAAGTATCATTGAATCATTATCATTGAACGGAATCTATCCATTTAGTTTTTGCTTCTTTAGAATCTTATTCTCGATGACCTTCCCTCGCACAGCTTTGCCCAATTTCACCCATTTCAACTGCACTGAACTACAGTTAGGCTAATTCAAGTCATTTACCCAATACAACTAAGCTCCTCCAATAAAAAGAACACAATTCTATCTCAAACAATTAACACACTGATCTTAACACACCTGCAATCATATCAGAGCTATGGGCTCTTCAACTTGTCTCCCCTTTAAGATCATCAGGTCATACGATAGTAGAATTAGACTATTCAGCGAATGGCGGAGTAGCCTTGATGGGCCGAATAGCCTAATTCTGCTCCTATCGCATGAAGATCTCCAAATCCCTTATTTCTCTTTTATCCCCCCCCCCCCCCCCCCCCCCGCCTCTCCTTCAACCCACATCCCTCCATTTGACCATACATTTCATTCCTTCCCTCCCTCATTATTTGACACCTATTTGACATCTTCTTGTCACCTTCAATCTTGTGTCACTTACACCTAGGGTTGCCAACTTCCTCACTCCCAAATCAGGGACAAAACGTCAAAATAAGGGACAAATTTCCAATGGAAATTCGTTGACTGACTCAGCCATGGCTGGGTGAATGACGAGTTGGCCCGGGTGCTGGACTGCACACAAAGCCCAGCCAGCGGGCCAGCTGAGGAGTTTTGGCACACGCGACACCGCGCGCAAATTCCAGCGTCCCATCCAACTCATGATCGGCCATGAGAAGGAGGGGTGGTGGTGTCGGCGGTAAGCGAAGGACAGCTGGCCGGGCTGCTGACCGACGGGGCCCACGGGCGCGATGCTGCTGCACTCCATCGGGACTGGTGAGGCGGGGCCGGGCACGGAGCTCCGATCCGACAGTCCCCGCGACCCGAGTAGTAGCAGTCAAATACGGGACAAACCAGTTTAGCCCAAAAAACAGGATGTCCCAACTAATACGGGGCAGTTGGCAACCCTACTTACTCCCCCCTATTTTAGCACCAACATCAGCATCTGCCTATCACTTGCCAAGCATTGTCCTGCACCCAACACCCCCCCCCCCCCCCTCTTTTCCATTTCTCCTCCCTGCTCCTATCAGTCCAAAGAAGGGTCCCAAATTGAAACTTGAAACAACTTGAAACATCACCTGTACCTTCCCTCACCAGAGGCTGCCACACCAGCTGAGTTCCCCCAGCATTGGGTTTTGAAGTACTTTGCTAAGTTCTGAATGGTGGCAGATTTCTTGAATGCTGCTACGATTGAGATCATCCAAGCACGTGAGAGCATTCATCATGCTTCCAAACTACGTTCTTCAGCTGCTAGAAAGACATGGGAAGCCAGAAGTGAATCATTCACTGTAACGTCGCATCCTATCAGCTGCACCCCTTTGGCATTGAGCTTCTGCTCTGTAATGACAACCAGAATGTTGGCAGAGGATTCTTGACTGCAGAAATGTCATTAAATGACAATCTCCAGTTGACATTTGGATGGTCCTTAGAGAAAACTGAGATGACAGCATTAGAATACTAAATCATTTGAATCGCATTTCCCTGTCACCTTTCTCTCCCTTGAAGCTTGGCGCTCAAAGTGCTCTCATGCCTGGAAGTGATAAACTAGTTTGGAAAGGCCACATAATAGGTTGTGAAGAACAGATTGGATTTTTCAGACAAACCTACAGCCAGAAACACCCTTTTATATTTAAAATAAATATTTATTAGTGATTTCAATAATATTCCACATGCATCCCAAGTTAAACAATTATACAATCTTCTTCAGCATATCATCCATAACAGGAGAACCATTTTAGTAAATATATGGATTGCATATATATCAAGTACAAATTTAGAACATTGCTTTAGGTACTTAAGTAGTTCTCAATCCCAACCACGACTGCATCCTATTCAAAATTACCAAATAAATTCAAAATCATCAATTGAATTAAATATTTATAAAATACAGTGTAAGACCACCCCTAAACCTGTTTGTGGCATTCAGATAGATGTTTCCTCATCCTTTAAATTGTCACTTTTTCAAAAAAACATAATGACAAAATACTTTTTCTCTTCGTAAAATGTAGTAGACTAAATATTTCACAGATATTAAAGAGCGTTGTGATTATAAACAGTAGTAACGATTCATTAGTCTGTTCAAATTTGCCATCTGATAGTTATTGCACAGGAGGTACCTCATAGAGGTCAGTGTTTTAGAAGAAAACGTTCAATAAACATCCGTGCAAGGGTTACAGCACACGTAACCAACTTTAAGTAAAAGTGGGATTTCAAGTTTTAACATTACCACATGCAGTATGTGTTAAGTCCCCATCAGTAGGCCATTAACAGTAGAATACATTTAAGTTTTTACATACAATGTCTGACTATTAGACAAGTTAACCATTTGTAAGACAGTTAGATGATACAAATTATTAAGATACAAAGTACATTTAAGAGAAGGTGTGAAAGCTCACTAGATAAGAGACAACCCATCAGTGAATTAACAGTGCCTCCTACAGCATTGGAAGTCCGAGCAGGATGCATTTGAAAGGCAATTTCCACCAGCATAAGCAATTAGAAGCCAGTAAACCAAAGAAATATTTGAAGAAGGGTCTCGACCCGAAATGTCACCCATTCCTTCTCTCCAGAGATGCTGCTGTCCCGCTGAGTTACTCCAGCTTTTTGTGTCTGTCTTCAGTTTAAATCAGCATCTGCAGTTCCTTCTTACACAAATAAATATTATGTTGTGCCAAGGGGAAACTCTTCTGAAACCAGTTCAGCCCTGAAAATAGTGACAGACAGAATCGTTGAAATTCAAAACTGAAAATCGTAAGTAGTCAATATATAAGCATTTACTCAATTAGTACAGTCCATAACTGATTACAAATTGGAATCCAATATCTTAGTTATAAGGCTGTTGAGACTCAAAATCCCGTTTCTACATATCTAATATCAAGCCCATGTACCAGACAAGAGTGCGAACATTTAATAAATCATAACACGGAGCAGGAATAGATCTTCAGGCCATCATGTCGGCACCATCGTTTGCCATTCATCATATCTCTGGCAATCTTCTACCGTAACTCCATTTTATCCACACTGGGACCAGATCTTGTCACTGTCCAATTTGTAGAAACCAAATGGCTTCTGTTTTGATTGAACTAAGGCAACTGAACCTCCTAATTTTATGAATCATAGCTCATGGTCCATGAATTCATCTTTCATTCTCCGAAGATAGACTGAGTAAACATTTCACTTCACACCAATAATTATGCTGGTTCATTTTCCACTGTTCAAGTATTTTTTTTTTAAATCAAGAGTTACGGTTGCATTCATTTAATTCTTCAATATTGTTCTAACATCTATAACATTATCAAAATGCCCCCTCGTTAATGGATTGTCTTGCTAGACCTGACATTAGTTCTCCAACTGCTCTGAAAAAGTAAATCTTACGAAAGTTGCAAATCCAAAATAAAAACATTGGAACAGAAAGCAGAAACAGGTGTAGACAATTCAGCACCTCATGCATGCTCCACTATTTAATACCATGGCTGATCACCTAAATTCAGTATCGTGTCCCAGATTTCATCCTATGTCCCTTGTTGGACTCTTGCTCCAAGAGTCTAACACCCTTTTGAATATATTTAATGACTCGTCTTCAACTGGTTTCTGTAGTAGTACAACAGACCTTACTGGAACACCCAAACAGATCAGGTAGCTACCCCATCCACTGGATTTTGCCAAAGTTACTGCCTACCTGAACCATATGGCCAGACTTGAGTTCTCCAGTTGTCAACTGGTAAGTGATCTCTCTACACCCATCCTGAGAAGCGGCAGGACAGGGCACAAGGCAGATTCAGCTCCGAGACCATATCTAAAAATCTATCCATCAGTCTTGAATATATTCAGCTCTGGACTGCCACAGTCTTCTTAAGAAGACAATTCCAAAGATTCTCTTGGCTCTGGATGAGGGAGTACCAGTTTCTTTATTTTGAGACAGTGACCCCTGGTTATAGGAAACCCAACCAGGGGGAACGTTTTCTGGCAACCTACCCTGTCTAACCTCTGAGAAATGTGTATGTTTCAAGTCGATCATTCTTCAGCATTTTGATGAGTGTTGGCCCAGTATGCGTCAGCTACGCAACAAACCTACATTCTGGAAACCAATCTAGTGAATCTTCATTACTCTTCCTCCATCATGGGTATATTGCTCATTATCTAGTAAATCAGATCTCTACATAATATTCCAGGTAGTCTCACTAGCGTCGTGGTATGATGCATTTACTCTTGTAATAAAATCTTCTACAGAACAGGCCAGCATACAATTTGATTTTCCAATTACCTTCTGTACCTGCACATCAACTTTCAGTGACTCATGGACAAGAACACATTGTTCCTTTGAACGCCACCACCTTGCAATCTCTCACCAGTTATTTATCCACTCTTTTATTTTTAATGGTCCTGATGGTATCACTTTATGTTAATTGGCAACCCAGCCTACTGAAGCAACAAATTCTGTAAAATTACTGACAAATTTGTAACCAGAACAAGCCCTGCCCATGAAACAGCTCAGAAAACAATCTTTGATTTTTTCTTATCTGTCTGAAGAAGAGACTCAACCTGTTGAATCACCTATAAATTTTCTGGCAAGATGCTGCTTGACCCACTGAGTTACTCCAGCATTCTGTGTATTGTGTACAGTTTTGGTCTCCAAATCTGAGGAAGGACATTATTGCCATAGAGGGAGTGCAGAGACGGTTCACCAGACTGATTCCTGGGATGTCAGGACTGTCTCATGAAGAAAGACTGGATAGACTTGGTTTATTATCTCTAGAATTTAGAAGATTGAGAGGGGATCTTATAGAAACTTACAAAATTCTTAAGGGGTTGGACAGGCTAGATGCAGGAAGATTGTGCCCGATGTTAGGGAAGTCCAGGACAAGGGGTCACAGCTTAAGGATAAAGGGGAAATCCTTTAAAACCGAGATGAGAAGAACTTTTTTCACGCAGAGAGTGGTGAATCTCTGGAACTCTCTTCGCCCACAGGGTAGTTGAGGCCAGTTCATTGGCTATATTTAAGAGGGAGTTAGATGTGGCCCTTGTGGCTAAGGGGATCAGGGGGTATGGAGAGAAGGCAGGTACGGGATACTGAGTTGGATGATCAGCCATGATCATATTGAATGGCGGTGCAGGCTCGAAGGGCCGAATGGCCTACTCCTGCACCTAATTTCTATGTTTCTATGTGTCTATCTCAAAGGTTTCAAATTTCTTTTTTTTGGTATAAAACAGCTAATCTGCAGTTCCATAATATTAACAAAATCTTTGCTGGCTGGTTAAGCCGCTCAATCGGTCCAGATGGCTCTCACGTTTGCTAAACACTTTGAATATAGCTGACTTACTCTAAAGTCCAAAAGCGATTCAATAAAAATATCCAAATTAATTAAATTAGAAATGGTTACGATATTTATGGAGAAATAGCAACCTTAAAACTAAATGTAAATACTTTGATTAAATGTCAATTATATATTTCCTGCGGTACTTTGCAAGGTACCTTTGTTCTTGCACAAGATCTAACTTGGCACAAGTTTTTTTACTGTGAGACTCGGTGAGGAGCCCAATCCAGTACAGGTGGAACTGCTGGCATTGTTCCACAAACTTAGACCCAATATGTTGTGTGTGGCAGATATCTACCAGTGAAAATATTGACAGACCTAACCAACCACACTCTTTCAATACTTAATTTCTAATCTGGACAAAAAAAAAGATTGTTAACCCAAAATATTAACAAGATACACCTAGAAATGAACAAGCATTATCTAAATTACATATCTTAATTTATTAAGATTTAAGAAATTTAAATTATTAATTGAAAAAAATTCTCCTCCATATGTTAAATGACCAGCAGTGTATTTCCAAAACATTGTGCATTTACATCAGGTTTCCATCATCTTTCAACAGAACTGATTTGTTATTACAGGTACACCGCTGATTTTCTGGCAATGGATGGTTCGGCACCTGCTTTAATCGGACAAAATGATGAGAGCATTGTGTGTGGTGTACGCTCCTTTAGAACGCGCCTCCATCCTGAAGCAGTTAATTGTTTACTTATTTGTTAATTGGTATATCTTTATTTACATTTCTAGCAGTTCATGGTGCTTTATGGAGGACGGGTATAATTAGCAGGTCACAGGTTTGTGGTTGAGTTATTATTATGAACTAGGGGTCACAGTTTAAGGATAAGAGGGAAGTCTTTTAGGACCGAGATGAGAAAAACATTTTTCATACAGAGAGTGGTGAATCTCTGGAACTCTCTGCCACAGAAGGTAGTTGAGGCCAGTTCATTGGCTATATTTAAGAGGGAGTTAGATGTGGCCCTTGTGGCTAAAGGGATCAGGGGGTATGAAGAGAAGGCAGGGATGGGATACCGAGTTGGATGATCAGCCATGATCATATTGAATGGCGGTGCAGGCTCGAAGGGCCGAATGGCCTACTCCTGCACCTATTTTCTATGTTTCTATGTGCTCTCTGTTGGTCCAGCAAAATGGATAATCCAGCAAGGCTCTGGAATCAAGGGTGCCAGAATATTGATGGTGTACCTGTAGTACTAGTTACTCACTGTAGTTACAGCTACTCTTTATGTCTGGTATCTTTGCCAGATGGTGATATTGCAGCAAGAAGCCCATCCATAATTTCTCGTCTTATTTCTCCAACAATTGATTCCTTTATCTGATGGGGACAAAAAGAAAATTCCATCAGTGGTACTGCATCCTCACTCGATTCGCATAAGGCTATAACATTCCTGAAAGCCCCCTATTTTTCTCCATCTTATCGACATCACTAAACATTTCTGTAATTCGGTGAAGACAGATAGCTATTCTCAGTCCAGACAGTATTGTCCTTTGGGCAGTGCCAGTAGGTGTAAGAACCTTACATTAACCATTCTGCATTCACCTTATTATTAACATGCAAAGTTACTACTGGAATATACAGCAATTAAGTTCACTAAATCACATGACCCTGTATTTATCCCAGCAAACTGCAATCAAATTCCCTTGAAGTAGATATCCTACGAGCTTGATCACGGACTGTCTATAGTAGTATATTTCCTCAAAATTAGCTAATATTACATCAGTCATTTTAACTTTTCATGTAAAAATTGAACAGGAAATGCAAGTCAAAATACACTGGAGCCACGCCAGCTTGGTTTTTCCTCAAAGTCACAACTCAATTTACCACAAGAATCAGTAACGGCCCTTCCCCTGCTGTTATGAGATTACCCAAAAGCTAAGGGTGTCATCCCTATCTCCAAACCTACCTCATTGTGACCCTTGCACTTTTGCATATTTTATGAAAAAGCAAACAAAAACGGTCGAAATCTCATTCTTGACCAGCGATGGAGGCCGGTGCTTTGTATGATCATCTTAGAGAGGTGACTTGTTTCACAACCGTTTACCGTATTTAACCCGATTGCTGGTGTCCTCTGTGCAACACTCAGTGATTTATAATGCAAGTGATTCACAATGAGAGGCACCTTTAGAATTTCAGGGAGCCTCTTGCGATGCAGCAAGGCTTTGTATAAATGAATACTAACCTCCTGGAGAACACTGTGGTAATCGGGATGCTCCATGAGATGACTTCTTGCTCCTCTAGATGGAGAGGCTGCTGTAGCTCCAGTTGGTTCAGATGTCTGGCTTATTGGATGTTGATCTACAACTCCGGATGATGGCATAGTTTCTGTAAACGCCTCTCTCTGGGGAGCTCGTGATGGTGCCGAGGGAGTCATCAGAACAGAAGAGCGATACACTTGTTTGCCCTGTGGTGTAGTTGAGGTAGCTTGGCTCACTGGCTTTCCATGTGGCGCGGAGGTGCTTGGTATACTCGGAGGGCCATGACTTAACGAGCCTGGTGCTGAACACCTAGACGTCCATCCTGGGCTTGAGGAGCGGGAACCGTGCTCCAAGTTAGAGTAGGGGCCACAGTAGGAGTGTGGGTACTCGTATTCGTCACCCAAATGTTCAGAAAAGCTCAGTTCAGATCGGAGATATGACTGCTCCCTCAAAAGTTCCGACACCTGAATTTCAACCAAAGGTCAAAACAGTTTATCAACCAGCAATAAATCCACAGGTTTTACTGAAATTAATATATTACTTAAATATTCTTCCTGTCATGAGGCAACACAAGTCTACTTAATGCCGAGTTATGTTTATTTTGTTTGACGGGTGCCATTAATACTTGGAAACAAGATGTAATGCGAGTAAATGGAAAATTATTAAAACCAGTTGTAGAAGACCCTGGCAAGGTTACATTTGGAGTAACGTGTTCAGTTTTGTTCACCATACTGGAGGAAAGATGTTGTTAATCGAGAGAGAGTGCTGAAAAGATTTACAAGGATGTTGCCAGGATTGAGGGCCTGAGCTATAGGGGGAGGTTGAGCAGGCTAGGACTTTATTCCTTGGAGCGCAGGAGGATCTCTTATAGAGATGTACAAGATCATGAGGGGAAATAGAGAGAGTAGAATAGTCTTTTACCCAGAGTAGGGAAATCAAGAACCAGAGCACATAGGCTTAAGGTGAGAGGAAAAAGATTTAATTGGAACCCGAGGGGCACCATTTTCACACAGAGGGGTGATTGGTATATGGAATGAGTTGCCAGAAGAGGCAGTTGAGACGTGTATTAAAACAACATTTAAAGGACATTCAAACAGGTACATGGATCGGAAAGGTTTAGTGAGATATGGGCCAAAGACAGACAGGCAGGCAGGTGGGGCTAATGTTAAAGCAGAATCTTGGTCAGAAGGGACTTTTACCGTGCAGTATGAATCTACAGTATGACCTCTAATATTAGAAATGCTCTTAGCTTATTGGTTACAATACATATTGATATTATTAAAGCTGATATTGATATTATAAAGCTGGTATTTAATAACGACATTACATATATTTTAACATATTGCCATTATTAAAGCTATATCTATATTTTATTACCTTATGACAAATAAACTAAAACTTTCATGTGCTCACTGTCAACATTGTACATATGTTAGCGCTGTTTCTACTTCCTACTGTGTGATAAATTAAACTTCAGGTTGATTCAATGTTGTGTTGGATTTATTTCCAAGAGCATCAGCATTAAAAAAAGACACTAATTTTCAATAATGCTTTGTTTAAGAGGGAACTGCAGATGCTGGAGAATCGAAGGTTACACAAAAAAGCTGGAGAAACTCAGCGGGTGCAGCAGCATCTATGGAGCGAAGGAAATAGGCAACGTTTCGGGCCGAAACCCAGAAGGGTTTTGGCCCGAAACGTTGCCTATTTCCTTCGCTCCATAGATGCTGCTGCACCCGCTGAGTTTCTCCAACTTTTTTGTGTAACCTTCAATAATGCTTTACTCGGTTTCATTTAAAATTCACTTTTTGTGACATCAATATTTGTTATTCCACAGTTCCTCACAGCTTTGTGCTCATTTCTTAAAAGATTGCAATTGCAATTCAAAACTCAAGAATGATAAAAAGCTACAGCATGCTACACATCTTGTGTAGTCAGCAATCCATCCCCTATTAATTGCAGCAAACAACTTCAGGTCAGAAATATTATTTCAACAATTAAAAACCTGAAGCCTAAAGTGTTTTACCAACATCAGAGCATTATATAATCTTCCAGCACAAATTAAAGCTGTCGGAAACATTGTTGTTGTGCTGGTTCTTGGAAAGAGCTATCCAATTAGTGACTAAGCGAAAATATAAATGTTATATATCTTATGTGAAAAATGGACGCAAACTGATTGATCAATAAGTCTTTGGAAAAACATGCTATTAAAAACCATCAGGTTTATATTCACTGACAGGAAGGTGAAGATTATTACTTTTGTTATTGATACAGTTAGGATTAATAAACTATATTGTCACTGTCCACGAGTACTTACACAGCTGAGTTGTTAATGTGACTAATAATTGATAGAACTCAGCACTTTTCTGCCTCTTGGAAAAAAGGGGTTTAATAATAATTGATTAACAAGGCAGCACTGCATATCTTGAAAGCTCTTTCACCAGGTGCTATTAAATGAAATAAACACTAATGGAAATAGAAGGATATTGGGAATCTATGACTGACATCATTTTCTGGAGACTGAGTCAACGCAATCACGAGGACCAATGGAAAATTGTAACATTCGGTGATACAGGTGATAGATTGAGCAAATGCAAGCTGGTGTGTTGCCCACAGGAAGTTATAAATCTACAGATGCAATAAGATGCCAACCGCAGCAGATGAATACACTTAAACTAGGTTAATATTTAGTGCACATAAAGGAGATAGGGTTTTTACAGCGCAAAGCAGAGTGCTTCATTCAGCAGAAATCCAACTTACTTACCGGTTCCATTACATTGAGAGAGGAGGAAGACATGGCATCAGCGTTATTAACAAATGTCTCCTGAAGAACCAGAAAATCATCACTTTAGTACAGAGAAGGAGTAAAACCAAATGGACCACCCAGCATCAAATTGGGATGCAGCAAAGTCACTCCCCATGATGTCCCCCTCACAGATATCTGGGACTGTTGTCTAATTTGGAAGAGTTTCCCCATAGACTAGTCAAGCAGTAGTCAGAGTGATACAGCGTGGAAACAGGCCGTTCGGCCTAACTTGCCCACACTGGCCAACATGTCCCAGCTACACTAGTCCCTGCATTTGGTTCATATCCCTCCAAACCTGTCCTATCCATGTCCCTGGCTAACTGTTCCTTAAACATTGGGATAGTCCCAGGTCCAACTACCTCCTCTGGCAGCTTGATCCATACACTCACCACCCTTTGTGTGAACAAGTTACCCCTCGTATTCCAATTAAATCTTTTCCCCTTCACCTTGAACCTATATACTCTGGTCCTTGATTCCTTGACTCTGGGCAAGAGACTCTGTGCATCTACCCGATCTATTCCTGTCATGATTTTATACACTTCGATAAGATCACCACATCCTCCTGATAGAAGGCTGATGGTTGTACTCAGAGAATCATTCCTTTGGATAACACCGAAACACACACAAAATCCATGAGTATTCAATGTCCAGTGGTAAGACAGACCCATCGGGGGCAGGGTAATGCATGCAGGTTGGAGGCAGATTTCTTGAGAATCCACAAAAATGACTCCAGACCCCATGAAGTGTCATGACACTTGTCCAACATGAGGAAGGCATCCCAAGCCTAGAATAGTCATCCACATTATACAACATGCAGATGCACTAAATAGCAATGGCACTCTGTCAGTCTCCATCACCACAAGCTATTGGTAGCATCAGCACTGGCTGATAGCACTGGCAAGATTGGATCTGTGGCATGGAATGAGTGAATTAATACATTATCACCAATCCACCTGTGGCAGGTTCACAGATCCAGTACTCAACATGACCTGATGGATCTCTTCCTGTGGCATTAGAATAAACAATCATACTAACATCTCCACATTTACTACAATTGCTGCAACTTGATGATGGTCACATATTAATAATTGTTTAAAAAAAAAAGCACATCACATGACGGGAGCAGAAATATGGGCCGCAGAATGGCGCAGTGGTAGAACCGCTGCCACACAGTTCCGCAGACCTGAGTTTGATCCTGACTACGGGTGATGTCTGTGCAGAGTTTGTACGTTCTCCCAGTGACCGCATGGGTTTTCTCCGGGTGCTCCGGTTTCCTCCCTCATTCTAAAGACGTGCAGGTTTCTCGTGCACAGGAAGCAAAAGTGGGATAACATAGAACTAGTGTACAGGTGATCGATGGTCGGCATGGACTCAGATGGTTGAAGGGCACTGTTTCCATGCTGTATCTTTAAATTAAACTGAACTAAACTAAAGAATTGCACTGCAGTGGGAAGGCTGGGCAGAGAGCGCATGAGGTGGGGGGGGGGGGGGGAAAGACAGACAGCGGACAGTAGGAGTGTTAATCAGAATCAGTAATGAGACAATTCAAAAACTTCAGCACAGATATTTCAATTATCTAGGAGTTGAAGTCAAACCTAAAAATCTCATTGTCTTTGGCAGCTCCATATTAAAAGTTAACCTAGGAATGCAAATTCCTACCGCAAGCTGGCAGTCTCCGCACAATTTTGCCTGCAATTATCATTGGTCTTGGATTGGGATTGTGCCTACTAACCCTCTCTTTCTTTGCTAAACCAGGAGACGGAGGAAATCTAGCAAGGAAGAAGAAAGATCCTTTTTACAATAACAACGCCTGCTTGTGTTTATAAAATGAATCTTCTGTTTTGCGGTGTTACCCAAGAGTCAAGAGTCAAGAGTCAATTTAATTGTCCTTGTCCTTACCCAAGGACAAGTGCGGTGAATCATACTCACGGCACGCGATGGAGGTCTGAATACAGGAGACTGGCTCGGGGCTTTGATCTGCTCCTCCAGAGCAAACAAACGTTCCTCCAACTGAAGTTCCAACTCCTGCAGCTCCATGCGAACAAAGTTCCGAAGGTTTTGTAGTTGGTCGGCCTCTAGCCTGCAAAGAAGAAGAAATGAGGTGCCTTTTCCAGTACGGTGCTCCGAATATGCACAACCTTATATTTTAATGAATTTGCAAAGGCGCATCAGTAATACTCCTTACAACTTAATGACCCATTTGTGACCGTCCAAGCTTCAACGTCCACCTGACAAGGCACACAGAGGACTTGTCAGGCATTCCTTGTAAAATACTGCATTTCCAACTATGCAGCCAATTTGATGAATAACCTCTACACAAAGCAACGTTGGTATCAACTTAACCACAGCTGCGACTGCATTTTCTGGGTTTTGGACCTATAACAAATCACACAATTCAAAGCCAAGTTTCACATCTTGAACAAATGCAGATTTAGCACCAATTCTAAAATGAACAGCTTACATGTCAACCAACAGCTTTGATAACAAGACATTGCATTCATGAAAACAAAAAAATGCCAGAAACACTCAGCAGGTCAGGTGTCACACGTGGAAAGAGAAACGGAGTTAATCCTTTACGTTAATCACCCCTCTTCAGAACTGGGGAAGAGAAAACAGGTCTGTGTTAAGTTGCAGAGGAGTTTCAGGGAGAAAATAGCAGTGACAGGTTAAAGCCAAGCTGAGAGATTGGGGCATTTCGAGAGAGAGAAAAAGTAGTGTGTTGCATTGCAAATAGCAAATCAGAGTTGATGGGGGGGGGGGGCGCAAACATGTCCACTTCTGTCATTGACAGAGTAAACGCTTCTGAGTTGACAAATTCAATATGAAGTTCAAATGTCTATAACATTCACAGACTAAAGACAAGGTACTGTTCCTCATATTTGCTGCTGTGCCCTTTTACAACAGTGCAGAAAATCACAGATGAAAAGGTCACAGTGGAACTGAGATGAAGAATTAAAGCAAAAGGTCACAGGAAGGTTCAAGCCTGCAATCATCAACATTAACCATATAACCATAACAGCACGGAAACAGGCCATCTCGGCCCTACAAGTCCGTGCCGAACATTTTAGAAAGGAACGAACGAACCAACTAATCAATGACTTGCCATGCTAACTATGATGAACGGTTATTGGAGTTAAAACAGCACTACCCCTCAAGTGTTTTATGCTTCCAGTCATAGAGCATGGAAACAGGCCATTTGGCCCAACACACCCATGCTGACCAAGATAACTCATCCAAGCTAGTCTCCTTGGGTCTCCTTATTATACATGCTTCAAACTATTTATTCTGGCAGTTTGATATATATTCCGGCCACCCTCTGTGAAAACGTTGCCCCTCATTTTTCTATTAAATCTTTCCCTTCTCATCGTAAACCTATGCCCTATGTACTTGATTCCCCAGCACTAGTAAAAGGACTGTGCGATCGTCTATCTCGTTCCTCTTATGGTTTTATATACCTCTACAAGATCACCTGAACCTCTTGTGCTCTAAGGAACAATGCCCAGAACTCTCCCCACAGTTCAGGCCCACATGTCCTGGCAACATCTTCGCATATCTTCTCTGCGCTCCTTCCAGCTTAAAGGCTTCTTACAAATGCAGCATGAGCAAAGTCTCATACAACTGTACCATAACATCCTAACTTCTATGTTTAAGAAAGAACTGCAGATGCTGGAAAAATCGAAGGTAAACAAAAATGCTGGCGAAACTCAGCAGTGAGGCAGCATCTATGCAGCGAAGGAATAGGTGACGTTTCGGGTCGAGACCCTTGTTCAGACTTGGAAGAAGGGTCTCGATCCTAACTTCTACAGTCATTTCCCTGCCTGATGAAGGTCAAAAGTCTTCATCGTAATCCTATCTGCCTGCAATGCCACTTTCAAGGAACTACAGTATGTACTAGCACTCCTGGATCTCTCTGTTCTACAACATTCCCGAGGACCCAAACCAGTGAGTGAAGATCCTGCCCTGGGTTGATTTTTCAAAATGCAACACCTCACACTTATCTGATTTAAGCTCCATATGCCAGCTATGGCCCACTTCCCAACTGATCAAGATTCCACTGTAATTCTTCATAGCCACCTTCACTATGGTACCACATTTTGGTTCTATCCTCAAACTTATTAGTCTTACATTGTGCATTCTCATCCAAATTGTTGATAAATATGCCAACCATCAATGGGGCCTACACTGAGGCATAAGACTAGTTGCAGGCCTCCAGTCAAAAAAACAACCTTCCATCATCACTACTGTTTCCTACCATTAAACCAATTTTGTATCCATCCTCTCCCTGGATTTTAGACTTTAGACATTTAGAGATACAGTGCGGAAACAGGCCCTCGGTCCCACAGAATCTGCGCCGGCCAGCAATCACCCCGTAAATTAGCACTAGCCTACACACTAGGCACAATTTTTTAATTTTACCGAAGCCAATTTACCAAACCTGCTACCCTGTATGCCTTTGGAGTGTGGGAGGAAATCGGAAAACCCGGAGAATACCCAGGGAAAATGTACAAACTCCACACAGATAGCAACCGTAGTCAGGATTGAACCCAGGTCACTGACGCTGTGAGGCAGCAACGCTATGCTGCGCCACTGTGCCATCCTGTGATGCCATGTCATATATAGCAACAATTTGGATGAGAATGTGATTACATTTGATCTAACCTTCCAGAACAGCCTACAATGTGGAATCTTATCAAATGCCTTGCTGGTCCATGTAGACTATATCTATCTGTTGCCCTGCCCTCATCAACTTTCTTGGTTACTTCTTCAAAATACAATCATATTTGAGAGATAATCTCTCAACCATGATGATGATTCTTGTTTAATTTGTGAAAACAAATCAAAAATGAAATCTTGGAATTTGAACAAAAATGCCGGATGTCTGGACGTGAGTCAGTCACTCTGGAAGATCATGATGGAGAGGCGACAACTATCATTCTAAGCTGTGAATCAACTGAACTGTGAGTCTGCAATGTACTTGCAATAAATGATTTGTTAGCCCTTAATGACAATGCAATTAGTTGTTTGGCAATTTGGTGGCCTGCACTGTGCTTGAAATGCTATGAAATTGAATGTGGTGGCCTGCACTCTTCTTGAAATGCTATGAAATTGAATGTGGTGGCCTGCATTCTGCTTGAAATGCTATGGAATTGAATGTGGCGGCCTGCACTCTGCTTGAAATGCTATGAAGCTGAATTTGGTGGCCTGCACTCTGCTTGAAATGGAATTTCAAGGAAGAGCTGTGAGTGAACTGCCAGCCCACCAGCCCTGAATGACTGATCTGTCAGCCCATCAGCCCTGAGTAACTGAGCTGCCAGCCCACCAGGCCTGAGTGACTGAGCAGCTAGCCCAAGAATCCATTCGGCCCACAATGTCCATACTAGCCCTCTGGAAACCAGTCCCTTCGGTCCACAACACCCATACTAGCGCTCCAGAAAGCCCCCCACTGGCCACCAATATTGGCATTGGTGGAGAGGTGGAATATTGTGTTCGGGGACCAGCCCTCCCGTGTGAACATGGGACCCAACGAGTCCCACTTAGTATCGTATTCATTAGATCCACAACAACAAAATAACAGTCAACTTTCAATCCACTTTACAAATAGCCTTTCTTACGGAAGACCAATGAAATGCAACTTTGTGTTTTTTAAAATAAAATCATCGATTATGAAAAGCCAGCCTCAACGTTTTCCCTTACTTCTATCCTTCTGTTATTAACATTAAAAATTAGTAGAATCATCAGTTTTGCAGAGAGTCTACCTGCTAGATCCAGGTTTTGATAAAACACATGGACCCTTTAAAAACAACTGAGGAATACATTGTTAGAATGGCAAAAGGAACCCTTCTCCATTGAAAAAGAGTTCCGATGGTTAAACTCACCTCTCCTCTTCAGTTAAGTGTCCATACACTATTGTTTGCTGCCTCAGCATCATGAACTCCAAGTCCATCATCTGTGTTCTAAAAAAGTTCAGGTTCCTTCGCATTATCTGCAGCTCTTGATATGTGCTCTGAAATATTTAGTAAAAAATAAAATTAATGTTTACTCCCAAGAAAGTTGACAAATAAATGATGCTGTAGCAGATTTCTCTGTAGCAAAGCATGTGAAGGCATATGTCATTACTCAAATTTATCTTTTGACCTTCGAGTCCCAAAACTGCTGAACGTCCTACCTGACAAAACAGAGGGAAGTAATGCATCAGGCAATATTTGGAGTTCAAAAACAAAATTGTGTGCAGGCTTTAATGAAAAGGCATGAATTTATTGCCTACCTTGAAATGTCTTTAAACCATACTTGCATATGGGTTAGTTTGGTTTGGTTTAGGGATACAGCGTGGAAGCAGGCCCTTCGGCCCACCAAGTCCATGCCAACCAGCAATCACCCCTACACTAATTCTATCCTACACACCAGGGTCAAATTACAGAAGCTGCAAGCCTGCACATCTTTGGAATGTGGGTGAAAACTGGAGCACCCGGGGAAAACCCATGCGATGTACAAACTCCGTACAGACAGCACCCGTAGTCAAGATCGAACATGGGCCTCTGACGCTGTAGGGCAGCAACTCTACTGCTGCGTCACTGTGCCGCCCTTATGGTGATGGAACTCCCACATTTAATTTGCTACATCAATACCCCACAAAACTGAAATGAATTAGTCAGAAAATCATTAATCCCTTTCCCTCTTTCACTTAGGCAAAAATTTCCCACCGTGATGCGAAGAGTATTATCTTTTCTCCTTACTTTCGATATATCAATAAGAAACACCTTTATGTTAAAATCTGATCTTGCACCGAGGTGGTGATGTGGCAGTTTTTGCCAATGGTGACAGTAATGAAGAGCAATGAAAGAGCTTGGATAAACAGCTTTGTTTTTAATTATTGCCATCGATTGAAACTGACAGAAACCTTTGAGAAGATCCTGTGGTAGAAAATGCACACCACAAGGATGAAAAGGTTCATGGTTCACCGTTCAACTTACTTCGTATAGAGGTAAAAGTCCCGATCTCGCTGATGGATAGTAAGGGTACGGTTCACTACCCTGAAACATTGGGATCTGCAAACCAAATAAATAACACGGAAATTAAATTATTGGGAATTCAATGCTCATACGTATCATTGAAAACTGACTTCTCCAATTTTAGGTAACTATTAACCCCCCCCCCCCTCCCCCTCTCTCTTCTTTCCCAATCCCTCCTTCCCTCCCGCCCCTCTTTCCTCCACCTGGATTCACACCCTAATCTACCCATTCCCTCCCCCTTCCATCTACATTCCTTCCTCTAGCTTCATAATTTGCAGCTCTATAATCCTTTTGTCTCACACGTCTGTTCATATCTGGCCTTTGCCCAACCATCTGCCGATGAAAACTCCCCTCACTTGTATCCACCTATTTCTTGCCAGGCTTTATTCTGCACCTCCTCTTTCAGCTTTCCAGCACTTCCCATCACCCCCAAAATCAGTCGGAGGAAGGGTCCTGACCCGAAACATCACCTATCCATGTTTCCCAAAGATATGGCCTGACCCACCAAGTTACTTCAGCATTTTCTGTCCTTTAAAACTCGTGGACTTGTGATCACTTATCACAATATCATCTCCCACCTGTCCAGGTGCGTTTCCCAATACAATGTCCAGAATGGTTCTTCCCTGGTTGGACCATCCACATTAAATTCCATAAAACCCTCTTGGATACAAATTCTACTCCACATAAGGCACTTTCACTATGGAGATTGCAGTTAATATCGGGGAAGATAAAGTCATCATCTGTGACAGCCCTGTTGCTTTTACATCTTTCCATAATCTGTCTTCATATCTGAATAATATAGAATAAAACTAACAATCACAGTTAAGAGGTTTCAAATCATCTAAATGTCAGAACTATACCAATGACATGTAATAATGGGGCCCTGTCATGCTTCCTTTACAAAATAAAATGTATATTGAACTGTTAACCAATGCTAATCTCCCACCAATTGTTTTGTCATGAGTGCATAAATTACTCAGTAATGCTACCTGGCATTTATTTTTTGATTCATCCAATGCAGTAAATTTAATTTCCCCAATTTTTGAAAGAAAATGGTTTCATTACCCGAGACAGATTCTGCACTGTGCCTCTTATATCAGTCAGGACTCTGCAGAGTTGTGATTCAATAGCAGATGGAGGATTTATTGGACTGTGGCGATAAGGGTGTCCCGTGGGTCTCTGAGGATGCATATAACCAAAAGTTGATGCACTGGGAGAGTCCACGAGGTTGGGAATGCTGCACATACTTCTGGTTCTCATGTGATCACACAGAGGCTGGCCTTGCCAATCTGGAGGGAATGTATGAATGGAACAGCAAGACTGTGTTAAATGTGATGGCGTTGGTAATGTCTGTGAGCCCAGTCTTCGTTGTGGTGTTTCATCTTGCTTGTTCAAAGATAACTGTTTCCTAGTTTTCTCCTTTTTCCCGGATGGGATAAAGAGCATTGATCGGCATATTGATTGCTCATTGTCATCATCAGTGGGCAAGTCCGCTTCCTTCTGAGCAGAATATCTATAGGTGAAACTTGGTGGACTCTGCTGTGCACACCTGTCTGGTGTCAACTGCACATTTACCGATGAAATCACTCGTACTGGATTGAGCAGCTTAGTAGGAAGGGAGCTGGATCTTTGAAATGAAGATCGTTTGAGGTTTGCAAGAGATTCATTCCTGAAGGCAACCTCCCCTTCTCTTATGATTCGATCATTTGCTTTGCTCACAGGGCGCCTTGCTTTTCTGGAGCCAATAGTGACAGAATAGGTTTGTGTGTTTGCTCTCTCAAGCACGGTAGCAATCTTATCTATTGAGGAGGAGGAAAAGTCCATGGTTTCCGAAGTAGCAGCATCAGGTTTGGATTGACAGGTCAGGATTGAGTCCAAGCTCTTCCGCCTTTGCCCAGCTCCGTGATGCATGCAGTAGGTTGCAACCTCTTCCTCACTTTCAAACGTCATGTCACTTTCTGGGTACAGCTCCACCTCATCACCAATAAATCCCAAAGCTTTCTGGTCAGCTGCCTGTAGGGAATTGTCCGGGCCATCCTTTACCTCGCAGTCCACCTCCACCATTTCTTGTCGTTCAGGGGAATCGACTGCATTATTGGAAATTAGCTCTACATTCATATCTAAAATTGTGTTCTTCAGGTCCAGCGTTATTTCGTCGGGTGTTTGAAATGGAGAGAAAAACTTCTGGTCACCGCTCAGTGGAGTCTTCAGGTCATCATCGATCAAGGATGTGACTGTGGTCTCACTATCACAGCTGTCAGCACTGCTTCCCATTGCTTGCAGGTAACCATCTGGCCCCTTTGGACAGAGCACAAGGAGTAAATGAGGAGAAAAATATTTGACCATTCATTTGAAAATGAAATCAGTCAGTTACTGATTGCTTAAATAAAATGACTGCATCCAGTTAGATATTTGTTAATCTTTACAGGGAAGTTTTTTTTTTAATACTAAATTCATAATGCGTGGAGCATAAATAAGGAACACATATTTTGTGACCGATTACAGACTTCTTCTAGATTCATTTGTGGACTATTCAGTTGTAACATGTTAGTTTAGCTTTCACAACACATGATCATAAAACTCTCTGGCAGAAGAAAAGCAATATGAATGCCTCATTTCAGTAACTACAGTCAGAAATATTTTCAGGATTCTATGGTTAACTAATTACTCGTAGAGCTAACAGTTCCATAAACTTTGCATGCCATTTTTTAAACTGGTTCAGAGAACATTCTTACTGTAACAGATAACACTGACATTTTGTAAATTGTATTGATGAAACTGCTTATTTAATGCAAATCACATACTTTGACTTTTTAAAGGAAAGAATCAGACCAGCTGGACACTGGCCAGAAGGAAATTTATTTTAGATAAATTGTAATCAACACAGAACCCCCCCCCCCCCCCCCAATTAAAATTAAACACACCCTCAACGTTATTCTTTAACAGAAAGATTTAATGCTTTTCATAATCAGCTGAACCCCTCAACAGTTCACAAGTTCTTTATCAAATCATCTGATTTTAAGCACTTCCACATTGCAAATAAATGATTTTTATTTATCAATCACTGAAATTCTAATGGATGACATAATCTGCATATTTAAATACATAGCAGGCAGTAAAGCAGAGACCACTCAAAAAGATGCAGCAGGTTGCCTGATAAGTTTTATGGTTAATTAAAAATAATCTATCCAACCCCCAATAATATGTCGAAGAAACAAACAAACAAGTAGTCAGAATAAGAAATGTAATCATGTCAACTGATCTATTGAAAAGAACAAGATTCCTAGAAACAAAACATTAGGTGCAAAGTGGCAAAAGGAATGAATAATGCAAGTGCACTGAATTTGAAAATGACACCAGACGTGCATCATCATAACATCTGAGTCAGAACGGATGCAATAGGGAATACAGCTGTCCAATTTAAAAATCAATGTTGATTATTTTACAAATACAAGTATCTCCTCCTTTGCTTTTAAAGTTCTTGAATATATGACCTATAGCATCTGTTGGGTCTCAGTCACCAAAGAGGTCAACAGTATCCACTGATATACATTTCAACTCCAGTTAGAACAGATTTATTAGACATTAAAGATGGTCTTAAAAGTCATGCATTAGAAATTTGACACCCGTGGATACAGTGAGGCTAATTTAGATGGGTAATTAGAGTGGATGCACATTGCAGATTAGGACATATTTTGTAAACTCACAACGTTGACAGTTGCTTGCTTCAGGCCCGTAAATTTCAATTAGAAATCCGTAAAAGGTGATTCAACTTCAATTAATTGAATAGTAAGATTTAGTAATAATTTATGGCAAATATTGGGATTGCAAAACAATATAACATTGAAATATACAGAGAGTGGAGTGGGGAGCTAACCTGGGGATACAGGAGTTGGTAATCTCATAGGGCTACAAAACAGTGTATGTGCACAAAGTCGTGGGGAATGTTGCCGAAAACATCTCTCTCTGCTTTACTGCCTGCTATGCATTTAAATAAGCAGATTATGTCATCCATTAGAATTTCAGTGATTGATAAATAAATGTGCATGCAGCGTAAATCTAAAAGAAATAAAGAGAGAACATGGTGAGAAAAATGGCTGAGTTTTAATGACAGAGTTTCCAGGCTGGAGCAGTGCTCTACCGAATGCAATCTTCCAGTTTTCTATTGTGAAAAGGAATTCAGTAACAAAAAGGGTCTTCCATAATCTTATTTACCTTGCTTGCTGATTGCTTCCCCAGGCTGTTTATAGTTACCTCAAGTTTCAAGTTCCACAGAAAGCAGTGGCAGCAAATGAAGGGTATTTTTTGGATTACAAAGTTTCTCCAGAAACCTATGGTGTTTAAGCAAGGATGGTATAACTAAATATGAAAAAAAAAATGAGTATAGGGCATACAGAAAGGGACAAGCTGTGGAGAATGATGATGGCGGAAGAAATACCCTCAATGGGATGCCATATCTGACTAAACTAAAAGACATTTGGTCTGGTACATGGATAGAAAGGGTTAGAGGAATGTGGCAGGTGGGAGTAGTGTAGATCTTGGTTGGCATTGGCAAATTGGGCCACAGGGGCTATTTCCATGCTGTATGCCTCTATGACTAGACCATTCAAGTTGCAATCTTTCCACTTAAAACCTAGCAAGGATTAAGTGCGAGACCTTTAAGCTTTAGTGAAAACCTGCTGATTGAAATTTGCACCCAAAGAATGATGATCAAATCTGTAACTTTCCACCTCTTTGCATTTATTTATTTTCCTATCTATAAATTCCATGCAAAATGTTGGTGTAATAGGGTAGATATTTTTACCTGAGATTGTCCAGCCACATCAGAAGATGGATCTTCAGCAAACCCACTGCTATCAGAATGGGAACTACTGGTTCTTGTAAAATGGTCTGAAAAGTACAGCATCCTTTGTTAAATGTAAAATTAATTTAGAATAAATACATGCACAAAACAAGAGCTGAAAATGAAAACTGTAGCTGGAGAATTTGTGATGGCAAAGTTAATAGCCAATGGAACTGCATAAATGTTCATGTTAAGATGACATTAAAAAGTCAAACATTGATTTGATGGAGAAACCAGAATTAAACTGGCTTCATCCAGTTTTGACAAGCTCCATTAATTATTCTGCCACTGTTCCCAGTTTGATATACACAAATAACACCTCAGGTACAGTTTGATGGGTTTTTCTTCAGCACAAAAAGTTGGTAATGAATAACAGTTAAAAAATGTTAAGCATCTGACCCCCCCCCCCCCCCCCCCCCCCCCCCCCCCCCCCCCCCCCCCCCCCAAGCTAAAATAAGCCCTGCATAAATTTCAATTAAAGGAAAATTACTTGAAACAAAAGCTATTGTCTGTAAAAGGATTCCAACCCGAAATGTCACCCATCTTTTTTTTACATGACCCGTTGAGTTACTCCAACACTTTGTGTCTATCTTCGGCATAAACCAGCATCTGCAGTTCCTTCGTAAACACTCTTTCTTACTTTGATTGCAGCACATTCCATATCATGACTGCATGAGTCTGTGGAATTTGCTGCCGCAGAAGGCAATGGTGGCCAATTCACTGGATGTTTTCAAGAGTTAGATTTAGCTCTTGGGGCTAAAGAAATCAAGGGATATGGGGAAAAAAAAGGAATGGGGTGCTGATTTTAGATGATTAGCCATGATCGTATTGAATGGCGGTGCTGGCTCAAAGGGCCAAATAGCCTACTCCTGTACCTATTTTTCTATGTTTCTATGACGCAAATTAATAGCTCCTTGGACCTAAAAAGTAATCATTTTCTGCATATCAAAGCTGGGCCATGTGTTTTTTTTTTAACTTTGTACATCCTTTTCATCCTTTGTACATCCTTGTACATCCTCTTATTACAGTAGAGCCAAGACGTTGTGCACTAATTCACAAATTATCTTCTAGAGCAGCTTGCCACACAACATCATCACATCCCTTGAATCTCTCAATTTTTAGTCTCCCTCGCATTTTTCCATAACATTAACGGCAAGACAATGAGTATTCATAAGTCATGCAGTCTTTCAGTTTTATTGTATCTTGACATGAACATTTATCCAATTCAGTGGATGTCATTGAAAATTACTGACAAGCTATAAAACTAATCACATTTTTTCTGCTGCACCCTTTGACAGACATCTAATGCTGCCACTTCAACAAAATGGCAGAAGCTAGTGAATGAATCAGAGTTTCTCTCAGCATACAAGGCTCAGTCAATCTTCAAAATGAGGATTCAACTGCTAGAGCTTCGCTGTGGAAGTTTCCACCTCTCAGAATCAAACATGAAAGGAGTAAAATAACACAAGGGGTAGATGTATATTTGTCACATTGGTTTGCAGTTTTACAAAATTGGGAACAAGCCATTCTAATTTGGTTTCATTCTTTCCAGTGCGTAAAACAGGCCTTTGATCCTAAATGTCAATTATATTTTTCTTTCCACAGATGCTGTCTGATCTGCTGGGGTGTTCCTAACTTTACCTCATTTGCTTCAGATTTCCAGCATCTTTGCGGGTTTTTACTCTGCATAAAGTCGTGCACATTTTGTTCAAAGGATACTCCGAACCATTTTTAATGAAAAACAATTTGCAGTCATTTTACGAACACTTGTAACCCTGCCAATGGTTAACTATTCCTTGTAGGCAAGTTGCAATGATTGGTAGCATACATTGCATTGTAATTTGCAGCCTTCGAACAAATTTCTATAAAGCAATTTCTTACAATTTTCATAATGCAATACTTTGAAATAACTAATCTCCTGCGTGATAACAATCCTTCCTGATCAAAGTACAATGTGTTTTTAACTGACATGTTGTGGAAGGGAATCTGTCAATTATCAACCAGGTTGCAAAGTCAAAATCAACTCAGTGTAGTTCCAAAGTTTGCTTTACCTCTTGTGCAAAAAAGGATTGTGTCATAATTATTGGACCCATCTGTTCAGATTCTTTTTGCACCAAACAAGTCACTTGCAGTAAAACGCATTAAACAAGCATAACAGCTCTTGTGCTAATGATGGTATCAGTAAATCCTGTTCACATTTAAAAAGGGAACCAGCAACTGTTACATTCAAATCAATTAAATTGTACAACTTTTCATCCTTCAGCAGTAACCTGAAAGAATCTGTTAATAAAATCGTTATTAACTTTGGTTTATTTACAAAAATGTCATTGCTTAGAAACAGCAGCGTTATGACCTAGATTTCACTAAAACTGCTTGTGTAAAAAGAGAGCAATGTAGAGGTTGTTCTGGCACATCCATAAAGTAGGTGGCTAGGTATCAGCATACAGGTGCCCATTCCCTGTTGAAGTGGCCACCCCTCCATTTTGGTAAAGGCTAATGCATAGCTGTTTTGGACAAATGGCTGAAATAAATGTTCGGCACACTGTGTGTTCAAATAAGGGGCCTTGGAACCCAATTAAATACCCCTTTTAAAAATTGAATTTTTGAACAACCACACCAACTCCTTGCAAGCGACCACCAGTATTGACCGGCATCTGCCATCCTTCAAGAGAATAAAAGAAAACAGTAAAGTCATTTAGCGGGCCATTCAATACCCGTGTCAAGTGAAACCTTTTAGGTCAACGGCTTTTTGGAGGAGTGATTTCATTGGAGGGTCTAGCCAGCTTGTGATGAGGGTTAACTTCTGAACCACGTTCCCCAAGCATGCAAGTACTATCGACACCAAGATCACCAGGATTATGGACATTTCTCAGTCGTTGCTCAGGCATTGTGCTCATACTGGAAAAATCAACACAATCTTGCAGAAACTCACATGACATTCCTAAATTTCCTAAATAAGACATCAGTCTCATTAAAATAAGTTTTCGGAACATAAGAAACATAGGCAGTCACTTGGCCACTCGTGCCTGGTCCATTATTCAATAAAATCATCGCTGATCATTTACCTCAGCGCCAAATTCCTACATTAACCCCATACCACTCAATTCCACAAATTTCAAATTTGTCAATCTCTGTCACAAATGATCAGCCAAATATACTCAAGGCAGAGCCACCTAAATATACTCAAGGCAGAGCCACCATAGCCTTCTTGGATAGAGAATTCTAAAGAGTCAACATGCTCCAGATGAAGACATTTATTTTTTATCTTTGACTAAAATAGATGACCTTTTATTGGAACATAGAACAGTACACACAAGGACAGGCCTTCAGGTCACAATGTCTGAGCCGAACATAATGCCAAGACCAACTCTTATCTACCTGCACGCAATCCATATCCCTCCACTCCCTGTATATCCCCATACTTATTCAAAAGTCTCTTAAATGCCACTATCATATCTGCCTCAAACCACCGTTCCTGACAGCATGTTGCAGGCACTCACCATCCTCTGTATATAAAAATAAAAACTTGCCCAACACATCATCTTTAAAGTTTGTCCCTCTCACCTTAACCGAGTGCCCTGATATTTAGTTTTTCCGTCCCAGGAAAAGAATTCTGACCGTCCACAATCTCTATGCCTCTCATTATTTTATATACTTCTATGTTCTCCACGCCACCTCTGGCATTTCAGAGAAAACAATTCAAATCTGTCCCTGCATCTAATATCCACTAATCCAGGCATCATTCTGCTAACCCACCTCTGCACCATTTCCAAAACCACATCCTTTCTGGAATGGGGTGACGAGTACAGCATGCTATACTCCAAATGTGGCCTAATAAAGTTCTACAAAGTGGTATCATGGCTTCCTGACTCATATACTCAATGCCCTGACGTAGGAAAGCAAGCATGCCATATGGCTTCTTTACCATTCTATCTACTTGTGAAGCCACTTTCTGGGAGTTATGGACTTGGACCCAAAGATCCCTCTGTACATCAATGCTGTTAAGGGTCTTGCTATTATTTATGATATTTCCTCTTATATTTGACCTCACAAAGTGCAACACCTCACACTTGCTCGGATTAACTCTATCTGCCATTTCACTACCCTGTTCTGCAGCTGATCTATATCCTGCTGCCTACATTGACAGCCTTCTTCACAGCCCGCAACCCACAACCAGTCTTGGTGTCATCTGCAAACATACTAACTAACCCATCAACATTTATGTCCAAGTCATTTATGTATATCACAAATAGCAGAGGTCCCACCTCAGACTCAGAGCCCTACGAAACTTTACTGGTCACAAATCTCCAGCCTGAATATTGTCCTTCCACCACAACCCACGGTCTTCTATCTGCATGCCAGTTCTGAATCCATTCAGCCAAGTCACTGTTAATCCCATGCATCTAAATCTCTGGATCAGCCTACCATGATGAGTTTCATCAAATGCCTTATTAAAATTTAAGTAGGCACAATCCACCATCGGTCCCTCGTCACCTCCTCAATAACCATAATCAAGTTAATGGGACTCACCTCTTCAAAATACTCAAATTGTTAAGACTAAAGGGCCTGTCCCACCAGCATGCGTTAGCACGACCTAACGTTTAGTTTAGAGTTTAGTTTAGAGATGCAGCCCGGAAACAGGCCCTTCGGCCCACCGGGTCACGTCGACCAGCGATCCCCAAACATTAACACTATCCTACACCCACTCGGGACAGTTTAGAAATGGTGGGACAGGCCCTTTACTTATTTTAAGATTGCATCCGTTGACTCCAGATGCCTCAGCCTCGGGAAACATCATCCCGTTATCAACAGAGTCTAGTTTAGTTTAGAGATACAGCCCGGAAACAGGCCCTTCGGCCCACCGGGTCACGTCGACCAGCGATCCCCAAACATTAACACTATCCTACACCTACTCGGGACAGTTTAGAAATGAGCTGTGTCTGTAGAGTATACATCAATAGGTCACCCAACCCTCAAGACTATTACAGCTCATTAATGGATCAGGATTAAACTACATTTTTGCTCTAGTTAGCACCCCTCAAACTTCTTTCCAAACCCATTCAATCCATATCCTTGTCTAATGATTTTTTTTAAATCGGTCTTGAAAAACTGACAGTTGACTAATGAATCCAGTATCCACAAACACGAGGAAGCAAGTTCAAAATGCTCCCTGGTATTTGTGTGAAAAGATGCCTCCAGCTTTTAAGTCTGGCTGGCCTATTTCTAAGTTAAGGATGGTTTCACCTGCTGGATTCATCCAGGGAAAATAGGTCAACATGTCAGTTAACATTGTGGGCAGAACTTAGTCACACCAATGGAATGCCACAATAGCCTCAGTGTGTCCTAGTTAGGGAGGGCGAAAAAGCCAGGGCTTACATTCTTACTCACTTAGCAGTCACACCTGCAGTAAGCCAAGTGCGAACGAACAGTTAACCTTGGCCGTGATAATGTACATGGCATATGCTGGCTTTTGGATTCTTGCATAAACAAGGCCTGTTTCTTGAGAGCGAGAATAATTCAGGATTTTACTTCTGAGTCACGTGAGTGACTTCGTGAAGAACCCCGCTTCCAGCGCATGCGTGTCATATCGCTACACGCATTGTACGAGTCAACAGGAGGGGGAGGACGTCCCCAGTAACGGGAGAGTACAAAAGGACCAGCAAAAGGCAGGTAAGGACTCTACATTTTACATTTATAGGAAAATGGATAGAGTTACAAGGAAGCGGCCCGCAAAGAAGCTGCCCGACAAACGCGTGGAGAACACGGGTGAACGGCAGGAACAGCAGCCGCTGACTATGGACACCTCGGCAGAGGTACCAGCTGTGCCAGAAACCGTTCTGGCACCACCAAAACTTATGGCCCGGGCGGGAGGATGACGCACCATCTAGAGAAACCCGACTTTGTTCCGCAACGGGAGACCAGCCCATATCAACACACTGCGGCTGAGGAGCGCGGGATGCAACTAACCCGCTATGAATGGGTGCACACAGAGCAGCCAAAAGACACCGCGGACCGGGAACACACTCAGGAACGGTATGGTCAGCGGCCCAATGAAGCAAGCCCACAAGCCAGCACCCGTGAGTACCAGGGACGGGAGCAGCGGGGATATAGCAGCAAACAGCACTTTGCTGAAAGCCAGCAAGATGTGGGGCAGCCTAAAATGCCTAGTGCAGCCCAGCACAGAGAGCGCTTAAAGGAGCTGCTCGAGGAGCTCATTCATAGTGGCAGTCCCGAGAAGGAGACTTGCCAGAGTGGGCAGGCAAGCCCCATAGGGGTACCCCGTGAGGGACCCCCACCAATCTCAGACTCCTCAGAGGAGAGTGGGCAGGACCCTGAGGGGCCAGAGCCCGACAATACAGAGGCCCATGATGCAAATCCTATCCTGGGATGTCAGGACTGTCTTATGAAGAAAGACTGGATAGACTTGGTTTATACTCTCTAGAATTTAGAAGATTGAGAGGGGATCTTATAGAAACTTACAAAATTCTTAAGGGGTTGGACAGGCTAGATGCAGGAAGATTGTTCCCGATGTTAGGGAAGTCCAGGACAAGGGGTCACAGCTTGAGGATAAAGGGGAAATCCTTTAAAACCGAGATGAGAAGAACTTTTTTCACGCAGAGAGTGGTGAATCTCTGGAACTCTCTGCCACAGAGGGTAGTTGAGGCCACTTCATTGGCTATATTTAAGAGGGAGTTAGATGTGGCCCTTGTGGCTAAGGGGATCAGGGGGTAGGGAGAGAAGGCAGGTACGGGATACTGAGTTGGATGATCAGCCATGATCATATTGAATGGCGGTGCAGGCTCGAAGGGCCAAATGGCCTACTCCTGCACCTAATTTCTATGTTTCTATGTTTCTAAATACAGCAGCTGTTCCGCAAGTCAAACAGGGGGAGACTTGAATCCCAGGATGGCAGCAAGTATCAACTATATGTCTGGCCACAAGCTACAGCAGGACGTATTCACCGAAACTCTGGCCAGACATCTGCCACCGGGAAACTGTGAGGCATTACAGGTGCCCACCGTGAACCAATCTATTTGGCAGCATATGGGGAGGACCATAAGAAATCAAGATCTCAAAATCCAGAGAACACTTAAGGGGCTGACAGCAGGTATCACGGCCTACACCCGCACATTGGACAAAACAGAGCTCACCAAGAATCACCAGGATGCACTAGCTCTGTTTTGCAATGTGCAGTACGAATTGAATAATATGCGGAAGACTGCCATTCAGCCAACGTTAAACCCCAGATATGCGCCTATCTGCAAACAGAAAACTACTAACACATCAACCCTTTTATTTGGGAAGGACTTGACCGCACAAGTCAGAAAACTTGATGATGAAGCAAAAACACTAGGGCTCATTAAAGCCAGTGCAAAGGCATATTTTGGAGCAAGATATCAGCCACACGCAAGACCTAAGAATGTGGCTCACACCAGTCGCACTTCCAAACCTCAACATTACCAACAGCAGCCTTTTTTAGGGCATGGCCAGGGCCGGCCACCCTGGAAGATACGGAAGCCTCAACCTCACACGCAAACCCGAAAGGACATCAAACCGGAACCCCCCTTTTTCAGGAAACCAAAGAAATAAGTAAACCACCAGTAACCATGGAGATAGGTGGGTGTGGTTCTGCTGTAAAAAAGGGACCCAATATGGTGGGGGGGGGGAGGTTGCAATACTATAGCTATGAATGGTGTAAAATCACTACAGACTCATATATTCTTAGCAGTATTCAAGGTTATCTAATAGAATTTAATTATCCCCAAAAACCCCCAGTACAACATATACCAGAAAGGACTTTGGTCCTTGCAAAAGCGGAACAATCTAAGGCCCACATGGAGCTACAAAGATTGTCCTCAAAAGGTGTGATTGAGCATACTGTTCATGAAAAATTAGAATTTGTTTCTAACATCTTTATTAGAAATAAAAAAGATGGGGGTTGCAGGATTATTATTGACCTTTCTACGTTGAACACATTTGTTCAATATATTCACTTTAAAATGGATACTTTTATTACTGCTAAAGAATTAGTGTCAACTGGGTTCTATATGGCAAGCATTGATTTAAAAGATGCATATTATACAGTACCCATCAGCAGGGATCACAGACGGTATTTGAAGTTTAACTGGATGGGGGAACTTTGGCAATATAGAGCCTTACCAAATGGGCTAACATCTGCCCCTAGATTATTTACAAAAATTCTGAAACCCGCTTTGGCGTTGTTACGTAAACAAAGCCATACGGTGATGGCATATTTAGATGACATCTTTATTGTTGGCACAACTTATGAATTGGCATATCAAACAGTGCTCGCCACAAAACTATTGTTTGAACAACTAGGGTTTGTCATCCATCCACTTAAATGTAAATTGATACCAGCAACTAATATGGATTATTTAGGATTCACCATTAACACGGTCAATATGTTAATAACTTTACCAATAGATAAAGCCGCAGCCCTTCAGGAGGATTGCAGCGTGCTTCTTAACACCGTCAGACCCTCCATTAGACGGGTAGCCAGAATAATTGGGAAGATTGTGGCCACTTTTCCAGCCACACAATTTGGGCCATTACATTATCAAAATTTGCAAAGAGCCAAAATTAGAGCACTCAAAATTAATAAAGGTCATTTTGATAGACCTATGGAGCTGCCTACGGAAGCTATCATTGAACTACAGTGGTGGGTTCATAATATTAGGTATTGCTCAAACCCCATCATTATTGACAACCCGTCTATGGTATTACAAACAGATGCCAGCGCCATTGGTTGGGGAGCCACTAACTCTGTTTCCAGTTGTGGAGGGAGATTGAAGGAAGAAGAGGCAGTATTACTTAACTCACGTGGCATTAATTACCTGGAAATGTTAGGGGCGTTTTATGGCCTTAGGTCATATTGCTCAGCTATTAACCACCAGCATGTACGATTACAAATTGATAATACCACCACAGTGGCATATATCAATCACATGGGTGGAAACATTTCGACATCTTGTGATCAATTGGAAAATTTAATTTGGCAATGGTGTATCCAAAGAAATGTATGGATATCGGCTACTTACCTTCCAGGTAAGCTAAATTTAGTGGCAGACACCAGGTCACGCAAATTTAACGAGAACACGGAATGGATGTTAAATAAAGATATATTTGCTGAAATTACAGCAAAATATGGCAGACCAGATATTGATTTGTTTGCATCTAGGTTGAATCACCAATTACCAAGGTATGTTTCTTGGGAACCAGGCCCTGGGGCAGAAGCTACAGATGCTTTCTCTTTGCATTGGGGGAATTGTCTCTTTTATGCATTTCCCCCGTTCTGCCTCATCAATCGGGTACTAAGGAAAATGCAACAAGACTCGGCATCTGGGATTCTCATAGTACCCGATTGGCCTACTCAACCGTGGTATTCAGTCATACACGGGATGGTATTAGAACCATGTTCCCTTATTGGAAATAGCCCGAAGTTATTAATTCATCCAGTAACTGGGGGGTCGCCATCCATGCCATAAGACTATGGATCTGTTGATTTGTAGAGTCTAAAAGACCCACTACACGGCATCGGGCTCTCAGACAGGACGATGAATCTCATCTCATCGGCTCAAAGACTGTCAACAAGGAAGCAGTACCTTGGACACATAAAGAAATGGGGCTTATTCTGCTTCCACAACAACCTGGACCAGAGGGCCAACAACATTCCGGCTGTATTGGAATTCTTAACAAGCCTTCATCATGATAACCGTTTGGGCTACAGTGCCATCAATAGTGCAAGAAGTGCACTTTCCAATTATCTGGCACAAGGATTGGAGCGGAACACAGTGTGTACACATGTCAGCAGATCTATATCGGTGAGACCAAGCGGAGGTTGGGCGATCGTTTCGCCGAACACCTCCGCTCGGTCCGCAATAACCAAGCTGACCTCCCGGTGGCTCAGCACTTCAACTCCCCCTCCCACTCCGCCTCCGACCTCTCTGTCCTGGGTCTCCTCCATGGCCACAGCGAGCAGCACCGGAAATTGGAGGAACAGCACCTCATATTCCGTTTGGGGAGTCTGCACCCCGGGGGCATGAACATCGACTTCTCCCAATTCTGTTAGTCCTTGCTGTCTCCTCCCCTTCCTCAGCTCCCCTGCTGTCTCCTCCCACCCTCCAGCCTTCCGGCTACTCCTCCTTTTCCCTTTCTTGTCCCCACCCACCCCCACCCCTGATCAGTCTGAAGAAGGGTTTCGGCCCGAAACGTTGCCTATTTCCTTCGCTCCATAGATGCTGCTGCACCCGCTGAGTTTCTCCAGCTTTTCTGTGTAACCTTGGAGCGGAACACGGTGGGAACGCACCCCCTGGTAATAAAACTTATGAGGGGCATATTTAATGCAAATCCTCCTAAAACCAGGTACACCGAAATCTGGGATGTGGGTGTCGTTCTCAATATGCTGAGGGGCTGGTCGCCCATAACAGCTTTGTCACTCCAGAAACTTACCATGAAGATGGTTATGCTTATTGCACTTGTTACCGCTCAAAGAGTCCAGTCATTAAGTAAACTGAGACTGGACTCCATGATCACCTCACCCGAGAAACTGGTGTTTATCATCCAGGAGCTAATCAAACAAAACAGACCAGGTTCATCGGGTCAAGTGATCGTATTCATGTCGTATCCATATGACGAACAACTGTGTATAGTAAGGCACATCCGATTATACATCAAAAATACTAACAGTATACGAGGTCAGGAAATGGCCTTGTTAATCAGTTACAAGAAACCACACAAAAGGGTCACGACCCAAACTATTTCAAGGTGGCTCAAAATTGTCCTAAAGATGGCAGGGATAGATACTGATGTGTTTAAATCTCATTCCACCAGGGCTGCAGCAACATCCGCAGCGAAAATGCTGGAGGTGCCCACGGACCAGATCCTCAGAATGGCAGGATGGTCATCCGAGAGGACATTCCAAAGGTTTTATAATAAACCAGTTTTGGAGCCATCATCATCATCATTTTCAGAAACCATTTTACGTTCAACCATATAATTTGCCCTAAAGAATACAGGGCTATGATTTCAATTAATAAATTTAATTTGTTTTTTACCACACAAGTCTTTGTATAAGTGTGTTTTAAACTTACTAATGATGCTCTCTCCCAATACCCAAGGCAGTTGTGAAGCATGGACTCGTTCCACGGCATGAGGTCACAGAGCTTTGAAATCTTCACGAAGTCACTCACGTGACTCCGAAGTAAAATAGTAAGATTAAACGAGAACTTACCAGTTTGAAGTTTGATCTGTATTTTATGAGGAGTTACGATGAGGGATTACGTGCCCTCCGCTCCCACCCTCTAATGATCATATCACAAACTGGTATATCTTTGATAATCTTACTATCTTAGGTCATTATAGTTTTCTGTGACCTCACACCGCTGCTTTGAAGAATGACACGCATGCGCTGGAAGCGGGGTTCTTCACGTAATCCCTCATCGTAACTCCTCATAAAATACAGATCAAACTTCAAACTGGTAAGTTCTCGTTTAATCTTACTATTTTAATCTCATTACAAGACAACACAGCACCAGGCCCTTCTGCCCACAATACCCGAGCAGAACATGATACCCCCTTCGTGGGCCGCGTCCGGCCCGTGGGCCGCGTGTTTGACACCCCTGGTCTAAATCATGCAAACCAACCTCCATTTCATCGTCTCCACCTTCACCATGCTGCCTCAGCAAGTGCCAACATAATCAAGAATCAGTCTCACCCCGATCACTCCCTTGTCACACCTTTCCCATCACACAAGAGCAACAGAAGTTTGAAAATACAGCTGTAATGAGGGAATAACTGTCCTCTCATCAGCTGGGGATCGGTCCTGACCTCGCATCCACCTCATTGGAAATATTTGAACTACCTTTAATCAGGCTATCTTGCACTAGATGTTGTACCCTTTATCCTTTAACTTTACACTGTGGACGGCTTGATTGCAACCATGCATAGTCTTTCCTTTGACCGGATAGTACACAGATAAAACATGTCAACAATAAACAAAACTTATGCCGGTGGTGGGATAGTTACTGAAGGGATTCTGAGAGACAGGATCTGCATTCTGCAAGGCAGGGCTGATTAGGGACAGTCAGCATGGCTTTGTGAGTGAGAAATCATCTCATGAATTTCTCTGATGTTTTAGAAGAGATGACCAAGAGGATTGATGAAGACAGGATGGTCTGCATGGAGTATGGTAAGGCATCTTTGAAAGGTCCTACCTGGTGGGCTTGTCCAAAAGGCGAGTTTACATTGGATCCAGGATGCGCTAGACAATTGGATACAAGATGTGGTGGAAGTAGACAGAGGATGGTAGTTGGGGCTGTTTTTTAGATTGGAGTCGTGTGATTAAAGGTGTGCCGCAGGGATCAGTGTCCAGTCCCCTACTGTTTGTCATATACATTAACAGTTAATATCAATTAACAGTTAGGATGGGGGTAGGTGGCATGATGAGTAAGTCTGCAGATGACACCAAAACGTGGTGGGGTGAACAGGGAAGGCAATCAAAGGTTACTAGATCATCTGGGAAAGTGGGCAAAAGACAGGCAGATGGAATTTAACTAAGACAAGATCAAAGTGATGCATTTTGGGAAGTTAAATTAGGGCAGGGTATAAGCAGTGAATAACAGGGAGTGTTGTGAACAGAGAGAGCTATGATTACCAGTACATAGTTCCTGGAAATTGGTTACACATGTAGACATGGTAATGAAGAAAGCATATGGCATGCGTGTCTTCACTGAGGATCAGAGTTGGGACATGCATGGAATATATTCTGTGCCGTTCTGGTCGCCTTATTATAGGAAGGATGTGATTAAGGGAGGGTGCAGAAAAAAGATGCACAATAAAAGTTTTGCCTAGAGTGGAGACCCGTGTTCCAAGGAGAGACTGGATAGGCTGGAACAGTTTGCCCTGGAGCCATGGTGGCTGAGGGGAGACCTTACACAGGTATGTAAAATCATGGGGGCCATAGATAAGTGAATGGTCACAGACTTTTTTGCGAGATGGGGAGTCTAAAACATGAGGGCAAAAATTTAAAGTATGAGGGAAAAGATTTACAAAGGGGACCAAGGATGCAAGTTTATCCACACAGCATAGAAACATAGAAAATAGGTGCAGGAGTAGGCCATTCGGCCCTTCGAGTCTGCACCGCCATTCAATATGGCTGATTATCCAACGCAGTATCCTGTACCTGCCTTCTCTCCATACCGCCTGATCCCTTTAGCCACAAGGGCCATATCTAACTCCCTCTTAAATATAGCCAATGAACTGGCCTCAACTACCCTCTGTGGCAGAGAATTCCAGAGATTTATCACTCTGTGTAAAAATTGTTTTTCTCATCTCGGTCCTAAAAGATTTCCCCCCTTATCCTTAAACTGTGCCCCTTGTTCTGGACTTCCCCAACATCGGGAACAATCTTCCTACATCTAGCCTGTCCAACCCCTTAAGAATTTTGTACGTTTCTATAAGATCCCCCCTCAATCTTCTAAATTCTAGCGAGTACAAGTCGAGTCTATCCAGCCTTTCTTCATATGAAAGTCCTGACATCCCAGGAATCAGTCTGGTGAACCTTCTCTGTACTACAGGTGCACAACCTTTTATCCGAAAGCCTTGGGACCAGACACTTGTCGGATTTCGGACATTTTCGGATTTCCGAATGGAAGATTTTTAGCGTAGATTAGGTAGGTAGCGCGGGCGGCTTGAAAAGTCTGGAGCGACTGCCTCCTCCCCGGAGACCGGGGAATCATTGCATAAATGTTAGTCAGTTAGTTTGGAGGGATTTTATGTGGTGGTGGTGGGGTGGGTGGGTGAAGGGGGAAACTTTAATTCTTAGTCCCCTACCTGGTCGGCGACTCCCAACCTCGCGGAGCTGGGGGCTTCGTCCGGCCGCGGGCGGCGCCGGTTGGAGCTCCGACCCCGGCAACTCTACCCCTGGCTGCGCGGCTCCAAATCCAGCGACGCTCCGCGAACGTTGGGTCGGCGGCCACAGCGCTCCGGAGCTTGCCGCACGGCGACCCGGTAAGGCATTGCCCGCTCCCCGCTGGTATTCCAGCGCTGCGACGCCGCCGACTCCCGACTCCCGACATTCGTGGAGCTGGGGCGTCCAGCCACGCTGGATTTGGAGCGCCTCGCAGCCAGGGGTAGAGTTGCCGGGGTCGGAGCTACAACCGGCGCCGCCCGCTGCCCCACCGGCCACAGCGCTGCGGAGCTTACTGCACGGCGACCCGGTAAGGCATTGACCGCTCCCCGCCTCTCCGACCAGGTAGGGGACTAAGAATTAAAGTTTACCCCTTCACCCCCCCTTCACATAAAATCCCTCCAAACTAACTGACTAACATTTAAGCAATGATTTACAGATGTTTAAGCGTCTCCCGATCTCCAGGGAGGAGACAGCCGCTACAGTAGTACAGACCTGGGTTGACCGTGGGTCGTTTCGGGTCAAGTTTGGCGCCAAACGCGAGCTTTGGTGCGCAGACGACATCTGGAAAAAATGGCCGGTTTTCGGAGTTTTTCGGTTTCCGGAACACCGGATAAAAGGTTGTGCACCTGTACCTCTACGGCAAGAATGTCTTTCCTCAGATTAGGAGACCAAAACTGTACGCAATACTCCAGGTGTGGTCTCACCAAGACCCTGTACAACTGCAGCAGAACCTCCCTGCTCCTATACTCAAATCCTTTTGCTATGAATGCTAACATACAATTTGCTTTCTTCACTGCCTGCTGCACCTGCATGCCTACTTTCAATGACTGGTGTACCATGACACCCAGGTCTCGTTGCATCTCCCCTTTTCCTAATCGGCATGTATGGGTAGATGGAATGATGCTACATGAGGTGACAGAAGAAGGTAACAATTTCAACATTGAAGAATCGTTTGGACAAGTACATGGATTGGAAGGGTTTGGCGGGATTGGACGCAATGCAGGCAAGTGAGACTGGCACCTTAATCAGCCTGGATAGTTGGGCTGAAAAGGCTGTTCCCACGGTGCATAACTCTACAACTCTAGACTATTTTATGTTAGACTTTAGAGACACTATTAGAAAGCTGGAAGGATATCCCATTTCAAAATCAGCTATGCAAAAACATTTACCACATTCTTAAATTAATACAAAATGATACAGCATAGTTGTGCCTGTGGAGTTTTTCCATGTCACAGAACGTGATTGCCAATCTGTTTGATTTTTAGGATGAAGTACAAAATTTAAATGGTACCACAAAGGGAAATTATCAAATAATAAAAAACAATTTCAGCCTGGACTTGTGATTTCTTACGTCATGGCTTTTCGTGAGAACTATTACTGCAGCCTAGCATACTTCCTACTTTAACCAAATGGTGGCAGCATCCACAAAGCTATTGAGGTTGTAAAGCCAGAACATGCATTTAATTATGTTTTAAATTCAAACACTCTTAGTTAAACTGTAGCATGAGAGTGCTCATTGTAGATTAAGTTCATTTGGGATTATAAAAATCATAGAATTTGGATCAACTTCCATCACATAGCTCTGACTGTAAATACAATTGGAGCATGAGAAACTCTAAAATCATTTAAACATGATATATACTCATCTGTTTTGAACCCAATTGGAAAATAAAATAACAATTTAAATGGTAAAAAAATCTTGAACTAACATTATTCAAGCAACAGCTACAGTACATTTAAAAAAAAAAATATTACCTGCAAGCATAGAACATTACAGCATAGAAACAGGCCCTTTAGCACCATTGACTGCTGAAAATGAATGAATTATTTTCTCTAGAGCTTTGAAGGCCGAGGGAAAATTTAATAGGTGTTTATAAAATTGAGAGGGATAGAGCAGGCAATCCGAATCTTATTCCATGGTCTTGCTATTGAGGGAGTGCAGCGTAGGTTCACAAGGTTAATTCCCGGGATGGCGGGACTTTCATATGCTGAGAGAATGGAGCGGCTGGGCTTGCATACTCGGAAATTTAAAAGGTTGAGAGGGGATCTTATTGAAACATATAAGATTATTAAGGGCATGCTAGAGGCAGGAAACATGTTCCCGATGTTGAGGGAGTCCAGAACCAGGGGCCACAGATTAAGAATAAGGGGCAAGCCATTTAGAACGGAGATGAGGAAACACTTTTTTACACACAGAGTGGTGAGTCTGTGGAATTCTCTGCCTCAGAGGGAGGTCGAGGCCGATTCTCTGGATACTTACAAGAGAGAGCTAGATAGGGCTCTTGAAAATAGCAGAGTCAGGGGATATGGGGAGAAGGCAGGAATGGGGTACTGATTGGGGATGATCAGCCATGATCACATTGAATGGCGGTGCTGGCTCGAAGGACCGAATGGCCTACTCCTGCACCTATTGTCTATTGTAATAAAAATTGCTAGAAAGCATCGGTTTAAGATGAGAGGCACAACATTTAAAGAAATGTGGGGCAATTTATATTTTACACAGAGGGGTAGGTGTCTGGAGCTCTCTACCAGGGATGATGGTAGCTGGAAACATATGATAGTGGCATTGAAAAGGCTTTTAGATAGGTACATGAAACTGAAATGGAGGGATACAAATAGAGGGATATAAATCGTGTGCAAGCAGAAAGGATTGATTTAATTTGGCATCATGTTTGCTGGCTCATTTCCTGGGCTGCACTGTTCTAGGTTGTATTATTCCGAAGTATCCAGTAATGCATCTCGACTATACTATGACTGAATCTAGCATACTTTATTGTCAAAGATTAACTTATGAATGAATATCACAAAAGCTTTGGGCAGATGTGGAGTTAAATGCATTCATTCACAAAGATGCTGTTCAAGATGTATTGGCCTGCTGTCATGATGATGACATTTCACTGTGACTCAGCATGAAATGGCCTGCAGTTACTGTATTCATGCACTGCATATGAATGCAACTCGAAAGTTAGGTTTCGTCCACTTCTGTCATAGTGCGCTTTTGACACTATGTTTGGTGTTCATTATTGCATTTAATAATGCAATAATGACATTAAACGTACAGAATAATGAAAGGCATATAGTGGATGTGAAAAGGATGTTTCATCTGGTGGGAGAGTCTAGGACCAGTCATAGCCTCAGAATTAAAGGCTGCTCTTTTAGAAAGGAGGCGAGGAGGAACCTCTTTAGTCAGAGGGTAATTAATCTGTGGAAATCATTGCCACACAGGGCTGTGGAGGCCGTCAGTGGATCAACAACACTCAAAATGTAACTAAGATAAATGCAGAGTTGCGGGTCCTCTGGTTTCACTCATGACTGGAGATACTAAAAGTGTAACACTTACATTTTGAAATCACTACTTACTTTTCCTTTATCTCCCTCTCAATTCACCATTTCCTTCAACAGGAAACAAACTTGATAGCACTGGGCCTCTGCTTGCTGGAGGTTAGAATGTTGAGGGGGGGGACTTCATTGAAACGTGCAGAATAATGAAAGGCATAGAGTGGATGTGAAAAGGATGTTTCATCTGGTGGGAGAGTCTAGGACCAGTCATAGCCTCAGAATTAAAGGCTGCTCTTTTAGAAAGGAGGCGAGGAGGAACCTCTTTAGTCAGAGGGTAATTAATCTGTGGAAATCATTGCCACACAGGGCTGTGGAGGCCGTCAGTGGATATTTTTAAGACAGAGATAGACAAATTCTTGATTAGAACGGGAGTCAAGGTTTATGGGGCAAAGGCAATAAAATGGGATTAGGAGGCAGAGATCAGTCATGATTGAATGGCGGAGTAGACTCGATAGGCCGAATGGCTTAATTCTACTCCTATAACTTGTGAACATTTGTTTCACCTTTTTAAATTCTATTTGCTATCAACTGTTCTTTTTTTCATCCTGGTAAAGATAAATCTGTACTACTTTAACCTGACAGGTTCAGGGGATATATCATCACTTCCCGTGTTCACTGGAGCCGTCATGCACAGTTTACCCTCACATGGCTCATACTTTTGGCAAATAATGAATTATAGACCAGTTAGCCTGACATTGGTGGTGGGGAAGATGCTGGAGTTGATTATTAAAGATGTAATAGCGGCACATTTGGATAGCAGTAACAGGGCCCATCCAAGTCAGCATGGATTTACGAAGGGGAAATCATGCTTGACTAATCTTCTGGAATTTTTTGAGGATGTAACAAGTAAAATGGACAAGGGAGAGCCAGTGGATGTAGTGTACCTGGACTTTCAGAAAACATTTGATAAGGTCCCACACAGGAGATTAGTGGGCAAAATTAGAGCACATGGTATTGGGGGTAGGGTATTGATATGGATAGAAAATTGGTTGACAGACAGGAAACAAAGAGCAGGGATTAACGGGTCCATTTCAGAATAGTAGGCAGTGACTAGTGGGGTACCGCAAGGCTCGGTGCTGGAACCGCAGCTATTTACAATATACATTAATGATTTAGATGAAGGAATTAAAAGTAACATTGCAATTTTGCAGATGACACAAAGCTGGGTGGCAGTGTGAACTGTGAGGAGGATGCTATGAGGATGCAGGGTGACTTGGACAGGATGGGGCAGATGCAGTAAATGTGGATAAATGTGAGGTTATCCACTTTGGTAGCAAGAATGGGAAGGCAGATTATTATCTGAATGGTGCCAGGTTAGGAAAAGGGGAAATACATCGAGACTTGGGTGTCCTTGTGCATCAATCACTCAAAGTAAGCATGCAGGTACAGCAGGCAGTGAAGAAAGCTAATGGCATGTTGGCCATAATAACGAGAGGAGTTGAGTATAAGAGCAAAGAGGTCCTTCTGCAGTTGTACAGGGCCCTAGTAAGACCATACGTGGGGTATTATGTGCAGTTTTGGTCTCCAAATTTGAGGAAGGACGTTCTTGCTATTGAAGGTGTGTGGCGTAGGTTCACGAGGTTAATCCCGGGATTGCGGGACTGTCATATGATGAAAGAATGGAGCGACTGGGCTTGTATTCACTGGAATTTAAAAGGATGAGAGGATATCTTATGGAAACATATAAAACTATTAAGGGATTGGACATGCTAGATGCAGGAAACATTTTCCTGATGTTGGGAGAGTCTAGAAACAGGGCCCACAGTATAAGAATAAGGGGTAGGCCATTTAGAACTGAATGAGGAAAAACTTTTTCACACTGAGAGTTGTGAATTTGTGGAATTCTCTGCCAGGCAGAGGAGGCCGATTCACTGGATGCATTCAAAAGTTAGATAGAGCTCTTAGTGCTAGCGGAATCAAGGGATATGGGGAGAAGGCAGGAACGGGGTAGTGATTGGGGATGATCAACCATGATCACATTGAATGGTGGTGCTGGCTCAAGGGGCTGAATTGCCTACTCCTGCACCTATTGTCTATGTATCTATTGTCCAAGTAGATATGCAATTTCCTACATTCTCACTTTAAAGTGCAGTGTCCTGGCAGCACTGGATTAATGAAGTAGGGGAGGGCCAGCCTGGCCCAATCCAATGTTGACAGCTCCATCCATCTCCAATCTATGTAGTTGCCACATGTTGCACACTGTTCACTTGGCAGCCTGCATCTGCCTCCGCCAATACCATTACTCGAGATCACTGCCGTTTGTTGTCTCTAGGTACAACCCTTACGCTCGGTCGGCATGGTGGCACAGTGGTAGTTGCTGCCTTACAGCGCTGTAGACCCAGGTTCGATCCCGACTATACAGAGTTTGTACGTTCTCCCCATGACCGTGTGGGTTTTCTCCAAGATCGTCGGTTTCCTCCCACACTCCAAAGACTTACAGGTTTGTAGGTTAATTGGTTTGGGTTTGTATACTTGATAAAAGTGTAAACTGTCCCTAGCGTGTGCAGGCATGTTAATGTGCAGGGATCACTGGTCAGTGCGGACTCGGTGGGCCGAAGGACATGTATCCATGCTGCATCTCTAAACTAAACTATTTATGCCGACTTTTGCATTTAAACTAGCAGCTAACCTTTTCCGATATGCTCTGTCTTATTCACTTTCTGATTCTTCGGCAATGCGGCTGGTCCTCACTACTATTTACAACCCGGCATTCGTCACAAAGAGTCACTTTTTTCCTATGACTTCCTCTGCATATTTTTCATATTCCAGGGAGCTCTTTGTTCTGCTTTTCTTCCCCATGGGAATATGCCTCATTAGTAAAGGACATTGGTAAAACAGATGGGTGTTCTCAGAAAAATACTTGCATCGTTACAATTACCGCAGCCAACATTCTTTTAAAATTAATTCCAGATTATTAAATGAATTGATTTTAAATTCCACAGCTACCATGGCAAGATTTGCTACTGCAACAACTGGGTTACTAATCGGGTGTGTTACATTGACTTGTCGCCAGCCTATTGAAGCAGGTTTAAAGGCAATAGACAAGTGTACCTTTTTGTTCTGCGATAATTCTGTGCAAGTTATCTGAAGCATCCTCGTCTCGTACAGTCCCTCAGGAGCGAGGATGACTTCCACACCAGCTCTGTGGATTCCCAAGTGACAGGGGAGGCTACGGTGGGAATCCTTTCACAGGTGAGCAAGGAGTGACTGTTGGGGCAGTGGGAGGGTAGATTGTGAAATGGTGGGCTCCATCTACCATGGTCTGATGTCAACCATTTGAACAACCTGACATGCCCAACATAGCCGAGTAAGTCTCATTCAATGCTGGCGATTTTGACCTGGGGAAGAACACTTATCCTTCCATTAAATTTGAAGAATTTTATTGGTGAGAACATTGGTAGTAACTTTCCTGTGCCTTGAGATATCTGTTGCCAGTGGTCCAGTTGTCTGAAGCATAAATGGAGGCAGGGATGACTGCTGCCCGTTGGAGGACAAGCTTTGTGGCAGGACTGAGGTCTTGATCTTCAAATACATTTTTCTTCAAGCAATTCTGTTGAATGTTTGCTCTGGTGCATTGTAGGGAGTAGTACATTTCATCATTAAAGTCTGTCTTCAACGATAAATGCACCCTGGGATAGGGCAATTTGTTCTTGCTTTCTAGGATGTGGCAGTGAACCTCGATTGTCAGATGAATGAGGTACAGCAAGGGCAGATTTTCAATGTTCTTTGCCGGTTTGAAGCTCTGAGTTATTGAACCATGGTTTTGAGCTTGGCCTCCAAGTGTGTGATATCTTCTGCATATTACAGGATAGCATGGTGGTGCAGCGGTAGAGCTGCTGTCTTACAGCACCAGAGACCTGCATCGAATCCTGACTACAGTTGATATCAGTACGGAGTTTGTCCATTCTCTCCATGATCGCGTGGGTTTTCAGGTTCCCTCCCACATTCCAAAGATGTGCAGGGTTGTAAGTTAATTAGCTTCTATAAATTGTCCCTAGTGTGTATAATAGAAGTAGTATATGTGTGATCACTGTTCAGCATGGAATCTGTGGGTCATGGGGCCTGTTTCCACACTGTATCTCTACATTATTCACGCATGCATCTCAACTACATTAAACTTAAACTATAGTCTGAAATTAAAGCTTGGGTGACTGTTATTGAAGAATAATTTCACTCACCAAGGAAATATGTTGACTATGAGATGCAATGTCACTGTATAGAGAAATCTCCTTCCCTCTTGTTCTTTCTAATCAGTCTTATGTAATTTTCATGGCATTCATTTAAATACAGTGTATGTACAGTTAACATAATCAGTTGTACAAGACATTGGTGAGGCCACATTTGGAGTACCATGTTCAGTTTTGGTCAGCCTGTATGCAGTGTTTTTTTACCCAGAGTTGGGGAATCATGAACCAGAGGACACATGTTTAAGATGAATGGGGAAAAGATTTAATAGGAACCAGAGGGGCAACTTTATTTACACAATGGGCGGTGGGTATGTGGAACGAGCTGCCAGAGGAATTAGTTGAGGCAGGTACTATAACAATGTTTAAAAGACATTTAGACAGGTACATGGATCGGTACACCCTGCGATATGGCAATTTGTTCATTATTTCTAGGATCTGGCAGTGAACCACTATTGCCAGATGAAAGTGATGCAGCAAGGGCAGATTTCCAGTGTTCTTTGCCATGTTGAAGCTCTGTGTGAGGTGCTGAACCATTGCTTTGAGCTGTGTGTGAATGCAAATATCTTCAGCCTACTACAGAAGATTAGAAGGATATGGGCCAAACGCAGGCAGGTGCGACTAGTGTAGAGGGGACATGTTGTGCCAGGCTGTATGACTCTAAGATTCTATATTCAAATGATTTTTGCTTGGGGTCCACATTCCAGACAAAATCAAGTTTTGTGGGAACCCATTCACCACCAAAATGATGCCCTTTTAAATCAGTTTTGTAGTTTTTAGTAACTTTATAGTTTTGTAGTTTTTAGTAAATTTATATGACAAACTGAAGGCTGGTTTCCCAAAATAACATTTCCATTTTTATCAAAGCCCATCAAGTAAATATTATTGCACTTGCCTTTACTGGTTGCTGAAATTCTTTCACGTGGAACAGGATTTCTAGTTGCTGGCGTATTTGGTCCTTCACCTTCATTGCTTTGAACCTATTGAATGGAATTAAAGATTATAATCTGATCTTTGAAATCCCAAAAGATCACTCTCAGGGGAAAGGAGAATTATCACCAGTCTTGAACAGCATATAACTCCGAGAATGCCCCTGTCCCACTTAGGAAACCTGAACGGAAACCTCTGGAGACTTTGCGCTCCACCCAAGGTTTCCGTGCGGTTCCCGGAGGCTGCAGTTGTTGCAGGTAGTGGAAGCAGGTAGGGAGACTGACAAAAACCTCTGGGAACCGCACGGAAACATTTGGTGGGGTGCAAAGTCTCCAGAGGTTTACTAAGTGGGACAGGGGCATAACATCACAAGTTCCGCTTACTTGTTTGCATATTGCTGGTTAGGGGAATCAAAGTCCAAGTTGATTTAAGGACTATTTTGATTGATTTGGGGTGTTGGAGAGAGAATTTCATAATATCAGGTCTGAGCAATAGAACACCACAGCAATGAAGCATTAGGAAGTAGGATGTTCTGGGGCCAGAGTAAGACAATTGAAGTTTGAAAGTCGAGCTCATAGGTCTACTTTACTTACTCATTGAGGAAAAACCAAGAAGAAATGTTGGGTAAATATCCACAATAACAAATGGCTTGCTTTTATGTAAAATGGGACAATTCCCAGCTGTGCAAAATGTTCATTATGGAATAACTCAAAGCTTGGAAGATGTATAACCTACTGTGATGATCTTGTATATTACTTTTGGGTCTTTGTGACCCAAGCAGCAATAACATATTCACAACCTGCCTAAGAAGCCCATGTTTCCTAACATACTTCCCTAAAACTGGGATGTATCTAACAGGTACCAGTTTCTCCAAGTCAAGAATCTCTCTCATTTCCACATGTGTAGGGATCAGCTGGTTCACATATAATTGCTAGAAAATACCTGCACTAATCGCTGATCTTCACCTTGAGTCTTCATGTTCCGATAAGGCCAATTTAACCCAATATCATCATCAAAACAAATCTTCTACAGATAAATGCTGCAGAAGATCAGATGCCGTCCTTGAGAATTTCAACTAGTTTTAGCCACATCCTTTCATAACTCTTGCCTTTCATAAGCCCTGACAAAGAGGATCATGGGTCAAACCTCCCACGGGGTGTGTGGGTAGTGTCACTGAGCTTTATTTGGAGGGGACTATGACAACCTGTGGAGAACCAAGCATGATCACCTAGCCCAATGTTATCACAAGCCATACTCATGCCAACAATCAATCAGCAAAGAAAATGTTCCGTTTACATTTGTGATATCGTGGTAGTCATTAGAACATGAAACACATTACAGTTGCTGATTGATTTTGCCCTGTTACGGAATAGAAGTTTGTAAAATTGTTCAATCAATTAAGTGCAATTGAACTTTTTTTCAGGCAATGTTTCAAAAGATTTTTTCAAAGAATGTAACCATTCACTAAATGTATAAACATAAACCGATACTGTATCCATACACACGTTTTTACCTCACTGAAACAAGAGTGAAACTTGGACAAAAGTGTGTTTAAGATTAGAAAAAAATAATTTGAAGATCAAGATGTCAGAGGATGCACATCGTTAAAGAAAACAGGATTATGGTACATTTATTCCAACTTGTTCACAGTTTCACAGATTATTCCCACCGATATGGTAAATCTTTAAACTAACATGGCATAATGAGAAAAAAGATGACATTGTAAACCACATTCCGTACTGCTTTAAACATTCCAGATCAGGTCACCTCAAAGACAACTGCAAATCCATAGTACCTATCAATATGAAAAGAAAATTGGGCCAGTCTGCTTGCAAACAGGAAGGAGCCCTAAAACCTCACAGGAAACCAGCTGAATTATGTGCCTCTGACAAGATAGAGCTTGACATTACAAACATTTCAAAAAAGGAAAGATAAATGGTTACATTGGTGGTGGGTTAACAAGCTTAAGTTTCTTAGAGTCGTTCAGCACGGAAACAGACCCTTCAGCCCAACTTGACCACGATTTGGTCCATGTTTGGCCCATATCCCTCTAAACCTTTCCTATCCATGTGTCCTATCCATCTAAATGCCTTTTAAATGTTGTTGTAGTACCTGCCTCAACAATTTAATCTCATAGCTCGTTCCATATACCCATATACTGTGTGGAAAAAGTTGCCCATCAGGTTCCTATTAAATCTTTCCCCTCGCACTTTAAACCCATGTTCTCTGGTTCTTAATTAATCTACTCTGTGCAAAAGAGTTTGCACATGCACTCTATCAATTCCTCTCCTGATTTTATACATCTCTATAAGATCATCCTTTAACCTCCTTCATTCCAAGGATTAAAGTCTTTGCGTGCCCAATCTCTCCTATAGGCCGGGTGCTCGAATCCTGGCAACATCATAGTAAATCCAGCTTAATGACATCCTTCCCAAAGCAGGGTGACCAAAACTGAACACAATACTTGCAACGCAGCCTCATCAACGTGCTGTACAAGTGTAACATAACATCCCAATTTCTATACTCAATATCCAGTCAGATGAAGCGCAATGTATCAAAAGCCATCTTGACCATGCCATTTAAAACAATTATCAAGGAGCTATGTACCTGTATTACGACACTCCCTAGGGCTCTTCCATTCACCGTGAATGGCCTGCTCTGGTTTGACTCCCCAAAATGCAACACTACATACATAACTGCATTAAACACCATTAGCCATTCCTTTCGCCACTTACACAGCTGATCAAGACCCTGCTGTAATACTTGATAACATTCTTCATTATCTACAATACCAACCACTTTAGTATCATCTGCAAACTTACTAATCATGCCTTGTACATCCTCAACTAAATTTTTGATATAAACCACAAACAGCAATGGGCCCACCACCAATCCCCAAGGCGCACCAGTCATCGCAGTCCACCCGTCCAAAAACAACCTCCATCATCACCATCTGCTTCCTTCCATGAAGCCAACTTTATCCAGTCGACTAACTCTCCCTGGATCCCATGCAATCTAACCTTCCAGAGCAGCCCACCACATGGAACCATAAAGGTCTTGCTGAAGCCCATAAATAAGTTGTCCGCAGCTTTGCCCTCATCAACCTTTTTAGTTACTTCTTCAAAAAACTCGGATTCATAAAGACATGATCTCCCATGTACAAAATTATGCTGATTATCTCTAATCAGCCCCTGTTTATCAAAATGCAAGTATATCATCCTTTAAAAACCTCTTCAGTAACTTGTCTGCCACAGATGCCATGCTCACTGGTCATTAGTTCCCATATCTTTCCTTGCAACTCTTCCTAAATAGAGGCACATCATTATCCACCTTCTGGCACCTCAGTGTCTAACGACGATTCATATATCTCAGCCAGGGCTCCGGCAATTTCTTCTCTAGCTTATCACAGTGCCCTTGGATATCTGATTAACCCAGAGAGATCTATCTACCTTAGGATGTCCAACGCCTCCTCAAACATGATACAGACCGTCCTCAATATCCTCAATAAGGATTGTATTATAATTATTTGAAAATTTAGTGTCTTAGATGATTTTGGTGATTTTGTACTATGGTGGTAGGTGTGTTACCACCGTTTTGTATCGTGATTGAATAAATTATTTTTGATTATATAAAATAAAAGACAGCTCAATTAACTGTCCCATGTTCCCCAGTCTTCATGTTTTTCTCCACGGTTAAAAACAGAAATGTTCGTAGCGGACCTTGCCTGTGGCTCCACACAGAGATGACTACTTTGGTTTTTGAAAAGCCCTATTCTCTCTCAAGTTACTCACTTTCCCTTAATCTATTTATAAAATATCTTCAGATTCTCTCTGCCAGAACAATCAACTGCCCCCTTTTTCCCCCTCCTAATTTCCTTCTGAGCATGGTCCTCAGTCCACCAAGCTCCACAAATGTACACTTAACCCCAGCTGCCTATAGCTGTCCTATGTCTCCATTCTTTTCCCTGGCCGGTGGCTCAATCTCCCTATTAATCCAGGCAGTGCTTCCACACCTCAACATTTTTTTTTGGGGTGGAAGATTGCAACCTTCACATGGTCCGCCCTGTTTCGACTAATGCAATCAACTCAACGTGCACAAACGGAAGATCCGATAGAACAAGTTGTCCAACAACTTTAGGCTGTGCACGCCACACGAAGGAAGAAGAACATTTTTTTTCCTGAAATAGAATTCCAAATTACCTGGAATTTGATGGTATTTCCCAGCCCAGTAAGCCTTCCCCAACTGCACGTGCGACTGCCGCCCCAACTGCGCACGTGCGTATACCGGGCCCACTGCGCATGCACGGGGAGTCGGCATCCCTACCGCATCACCAGCGCCATTTTCAATTGTGACGCTGCTGATGGGCCTCCCCCAACTGCGCAGGCGTAGATGGTCGTAAATATACAGGTAAATACTTTCTTTCAGCAAATCATCCCGCGGGCCTGATTGGACCCCTTCGGGTCTCCCCACACGTGCGCAGTGGGCCTGGTATCTGCGCATGTGCAGTTGGGGCAGCAGCAGCATGCGCAGTTGGGTAACGCCTACCGGGCCGGGAAATTTCCCGAAATTATATAATTTCCCTAAAATTACCTGAAGACAACCAGAATTTCCCAAATTTCAGGTAATTTCCTTCAAAGTGAAAACACTGAATCCAGCCTTCCTTACCTGCCCTGCCCTGCCCTTGACTCCAACAGGATTATGCACTATTATTGTCACATGTACTGAGTTAGAGTGGGAAGCTTCATTTTGCATGCTAACCAATCAGATGATAATACTACACATAAATACAATCAAGCCAAATTCAAGTACAATAGGTAGAGCAAAGGGGAAGATATAGAGTGCAGAATATATTTCTCAGATTTGTAGTGCTACAATATTGGAAAAAGTTAACAAATCAGAAAAGTAACAACTTGCCTCTTCCAAGTCAAATGAGAATTCCTTCTGCTCCATCAAGTTGCTCAGCAATGGATGGTGCATCGCTGCAGGCAGACCTTTTTCTGGGGTCGAACACACTGGTGGCGTGCATTCAGTCACTGCACTTTCCCGTGAGTGAGCAGATGTCTGCCCACCAACAACTGCATGTTCTACGTCTGTGGATTCATTCAAGTCTACAGCAGACTCCAAAATACCACTTGCATCATCCAAGCTGTTTCCTGTTCCTTCTTTGCTGTAAGCAGTGTCAGCAAGGTTGGATTCTGTGCTGGCATTTGCTACGTTAGACACGGGCTCCTGAGGAATAATTGTTGAAGGGCTTCCAGTCACCCCCTCTTCAGTTACTGATTTCAGAGAAGAGTCCGTCACCTTGTGCCATTTCTGCATCCTCCTTTGCTTTACCTCTTTCTTCTCATCGTCAGTCCCACTTTTGTCGGTTTCAAGGGAATGCTGCGATGTTTTTGAATTTTTCGTGTCTGCTTGAGCCGTTTGATTAGTTGCATCGGTCACTTTTAACTGCTGACCAGCAAAGAAGTTGAGTTTTGATACCGTCTTCTTTAATCTACCAGCAATGTTTCCCCCAGTAGCAGCCTGGCCTGAAGTTGAGGCTTCAGCCACATCCCCAATCCTCTTTATAGGAGCGCCAGAAACTTGAGAGTACAGCGAGGAAAAAACATTAGCCACGGTAGTGAGAACCTCAATCTGGCGAAACCGACCTGAAATTGAAAGTAGAATCTATTATTCAACAAATGTGGGAGAGAAAATGAAAAGGCAACAATACATTCAGAGATGCATAGCAAACATACACTAAAACATCAATGCTTCCAACTTCTTTGTAATATCAGACATGCCACAGGCTTTGGATAAACCACCTTTTCCATTATATTTATTGCTATTGCATATAATAGTCCGACACGTGTGTGAAACCTAATTTAAAGAATCTTTGATGGCTATAGTCATTAATAAATCATGTTCTTTTAGTTGAAATGTACCTATTGTAGTATGGTAGTGTCTAGTCATAATGTGTGCCACAAAGTACCATGAAAGATAATTGTAAAATAATTGGTCAGTCGATTAACTTATGCATTAATTTATAATTTTTAGATATTTCAGACCACCATGCTACTAAAAACCACATGGGCAAAACGTTCGTGCTTTGAAACAATTATAGTGAAGTTTTCATAGAATTCAACTGTAGAATGGAGTACCATCTTTCAGATTTACTACTCGTGCACTTTAATGTAACAAGCAGATTTTTCACAAGGTGATTCAAACATTAGGTGTCCTTTAATTAGAATAAGAATAAAGTTTGAAGGGCAAAGATAACAATAAATCTTTTTTTTTTCGGGTCTGAAGAATGGTCTTGTCCCAAAACGTCACCCATTCCTTCTCTCCAGCATTTTATAAATGTTTTATTTAAAGAAGTCATGCTACATGCAAGATTTTAATGTAAAAACCATCTTGATAGACCTTACTGGTTGTCAATTGAGCTTGATTACTTCTGTGAAAATTGAACAGACAAGTAAAGCTTCCATTGGTAATTTGAAATGTGTATTCCATAAGTCAGTAATTTAAATGAAAAATTAAAGAACTTACTTGTAAGTGCAAAATTTGGATTGTCCAATTCCATACGTTGCATTTGAGCATTTAAAAATAGTTTAAAGTCAATTCCTCTCGCAAACGACGAATCATTAAAAAATCGACATGGAATTTTAGAAGCAGGGTCAGGTTCATCTGTGCCAAACCCAAGGTTATAGAGCACATCCTCAGGGTCTTCCTCGTAAAGGTCCAATAATTCGGAAACACTGAAAAATATAAATAAACATCTTACATTTGTTGCAATGCTAAGATAGCTAAAATTTGTAACATTGTTCAAGAGCACCAAATAAAATATCAGAATTGTTTATAATACTGACCATGAAAATGAACACATTAAAATTGTCACTTTATTACGTAAACATTACGTGTCATTCTGTTAAATAACAAACATTGCCTTTTCAACTAACAGATATATCAGTCACCATGATTATTTAATCAGTCTTAGATAAATGCTAAATCCAGCGAGAACATATTTTTCAAAATAGTTCTGTCTACTTAGATTAAAAGCGTACATGATTTTCTAGAAATTATAGGACTGCGTACAACAACAGTATACATTTATGAAATATTAATGATCAAGATAATGTTCTTTAATTGTAAATAAAAGCCATTGAAATAAAGATCAGCCTACCTTGATACAGTAGTATTGCTCTTGCCAGAACCAGTGGAGTTCATGCTGCATCCCATTTGACAAAACTGGTTACGTTTTACCTCAGCCAATGTCCCACTGCAAAAAGGCAAACAATATTGATTAGAAATGTAGCAAAAGCTTCTTTCTAGACTAAAACAAACAAATGTCTTCATCTATTGAAAAAGAAACTAACCTTCCTGTCAGCACCGAGTTCTTGTGAGGATGCAGATAATTAGCTGTGGATGGAAAATACAGTTCATGAACAATCCACTTTACAAAGACAATAGTTTATGTAATTTAAGTAAACAATAGGATATATATTTATACAAGTTATTTACATGCGAGTATATTTAGTTAGTCGATCGCTACAAACATTGGTGTTCTTTGGAAAGACATGGCATGAATTCAGCTCCACTTTAAAACACCAATGGCAACCACTCCTTACTGCGTATTCGTTTTTTCGAGCACATCAAAACAACTTGTGTAAAGGTAAAGCTCACCATGCACAGACTTGCTAAATCTTTTGAGTCAAGTTAGAATTGATGAGTCATTAGAATAGATTTGCAGCTATGCCTGCCCAATAGAAAGCCTCAGCCTACAAAATCAGGCAGCTGCCAATAATTAGCTTAAATTTGGTTGTACAAAGAGATACATGTCAGTTACAATATTTAAAGAAGAAAAATTAAGGAAGCTGCATACACTTAGAAAATAAGAGTCAAAGTGGGTTGAGGAGTACAGGGACGACAGCAATTAAAATAAGTAAAAATTGCATTGGAACCTAAGGCCACTAAGTGTAAAAAAGTACAATGATTCATAGCTAAATGCACTTACTCAAAGGTAATGATACAAAACATGCTTCAGATCATGGTTTGAACAGGAATTGCACACACAGCATTCCAATAATTGAGGAGGTTATGAGCAATGCTTGTTGTATGAGGGTGCTTACCATGCAATGCTCTGAGATGGGTCACAAGAAGTCCCACTCTATAAAGGGATTTGCCAGGAGCGGAACAGGCTCTAGGGACCATTGTGTGTTCCATAACTTAAATTATACAGTGTGAAAGAACAAAAGCAAAGTATACATCGGCACAGTGGTTCAGCGGTAGAGCTGCTGCCCCACAGCGCCAGAGACCTGGGTTTAATCCTATCTGTGGCTGCTGTCTGTACATTTTTTCTGTGAATGCGTGAGTTTTATTTCCAGGTTCTTCCCACATTCCAAACATGTGCAGGTTCGTAGATTTATTGGCTTTGCAAATTGCTACTATTGTGTAGGATAGAGCTAGTGTACAGGTAATGGCTAGTTGGCATGGATTCGGTGAACCGAACAGCTGGTTTCCACACTGTTTCTCTAAACTAATCGTGTAATGCAAGTTCTGCCAGTTCCCCTTTCCTGAAATGTATTCCGTCTCAAAGTGCCTACTTCTACCTGCTGATGTAAATTCCAAAAGCAACACTAAACTACTCAGAATACCAAAAAAAAAAAAAAAAAAAATGCTTTTAGCTCAGAGAACAAGGATTCCCAGTCCCCTAAATTAGCAACCTAGCCACAGTACCTCCCTCTGCACCCTCAGTAATTGTACTTCAAAGTAATGCCCCTGTCCCACTTAGGAAACCTGAACGGAAACCTCTGGAGACTTTGTGCCCCACCCCACTCTATCAATTAAAATTTTAATAAAACTCACTGTAATGAAATGAATTTAAGAGGCACGAGTACAATGTACCGAGACATCTTTGTAACCCATGCAGGAATGGTGGCAAGTGACTAATCCCCGTGCAATCACTTCATCCTGGTAACTGAGAGTTGAGACCATAGAATATGATGAGGTTAAAGAACTGTGGATAGTCAAATATGAAATGTGGGTTCAAAAAGTACATGAACCTTTGGGGGCAATCAGGCCTACAAAAGCCAAAGATGCAGCGCTGGTCTAAAGTGGAACAGATGTTGCAGGGTTAAGCCAACAGTGGGTCTGAAAACAAGCAGTCTGAATGCCTTCAAATCCTTCCACTTTTTCTTCTATTCAATTTTTGAGTGTTGATTTTGAAAGTTTTCAGTAAAGCCCCAAATCAATCCTTCAACCTTTCCCATAAAACAACTAAAGGGCCTGTCCCACGAGCATGCGACTGCATGCGGCAAGCGCGACCAAACCGGAAGCGGGGGCTGCGAGGAGGTCGAGTGATCCCCATGCAGGGCCTGTCCCGCCAGCATACGACTGCATGCAGCGAACACGACCAAACCGGAAGCGGGGGCCGTGCGAAGGTTGAGTGATCCCGTATGAGTTGACGTGAAGTTCGAGCGAAGTCCGCGGGATGTTTGCACTAGGCGTACGCCGTCAAGACGCTGCGCACGCCCGTCGAGGCGGTGCGTACGGCCTCATTGCGGCTGCGGGCCAGCAGGCCGTTTCTGCGCAGAGTTTTTGGAGAGTGTCAGTTTTTCGGAGCCTCGCGCGATGTCGGGACCAGCTCCGCACAACTCCATACGGCTCCGGCGATCGAAGTGGGACCAGCCGCGCGAGGCCGTATGGCTCAAGCGACCACGTTAGGCCGCGCTTGCCGCATGCAGTCGCATGCTTGTGGGACAGGCCCTTAACTGTCATGCAACGTGAACCAATTACAGAAAGGACGCAGCATCTGCATCATCACAGCAACACCCAAAGAAAGCCATTCAGGAGCTAATCTGAAAGCTGTGGGCCATTGCTTTAAATGGGATGCTGACGGGTCCTTCCTGCTGTTCATATCTTGGCTGTGTTTTTAAGAAGGTGATGTAGCTCAGTAGTAGAGTGCAGGTTTCCCAAGTATAAGGTCCTGGTTTCAATCTCCAGCATCTTTGCAGGTGTGAAGGATGGCACAGTGGTACAGCTGGTGGAGCTGCTGCCTTACAACACCAGAGACCGGGTTCCATCCTGACCTCGGGAATTTACATGTTCTTCCTGTATCCACATAGGTTTCCTTTGGGTGCTCCGGTTTCCTCGCACATTTGAAAGATGTGCAGGTTTGTAGGTTAATTGGTCTCTGTCAATTGTCTCTAGTGTGTAGGAAGTACATGATGAAGTAGGATAACATGGAACTGGTCCGAGCAGTTGGTCAATGGTCAACCTTGAATCTGTGCACCCAAGGGCCTGGTTCCATGCGGTATCACTAAACTAAGGGATTTCTGCTCAAATGAAACGTTCCAAATGGCACTACTGGGTGTAAGTCAGCATTGGACATCAACCAATGTCAAGATCTGTCCATTCTGGGTGCAAACTTCCCATCAATACCCACTGTTAACTTCAAAATAGCAAATCACTCCACGTATGTGCACACCATGTGGATGTTATGCTGGTGCCTAAACAGCGGCCACTGCTTCCAAGAGATGGGAATTACTGGCCTTAAGTTGCTGTGGAATATGTTTAAAGATTGTTAAACAGTGTTTGAGCCACTGTATCGATAGTCCTAGTGCGAAAAGGGGTGTTACCAGAACTAATCCTTGGAATGTAGACAGACCAGTAGAGGGAGTGTCAGTCAGACAGCATGTCAGAGAAAGTGATCGTAAGTCTAAGGACAAGGATAGACTGGAAATGGCCCTGAATTAGGGAAGGCCAATTTCAAAATGATAGTGCAAGTCCTGGCAAAAGAGGAGAGGGAGCAACTACTTGCAGGAAGTCTTTATGTGACCAGTGGAAGGCTTTAAAAAAAAAAAGAGTTCAGGGTTAACCTGTCCCTGCAATGGTGAAAGGTGAATATAACCAGACTAAGGAATCCTCAATGTTAGGAGTTGTAGAAAAGAGGGGGGGAAATGCATAGTTTCTGGCCAGTTTAGAAGTCATACATGTGTATCAACACATGTGTTGTTGTTTAAGCAGAAAGTAATTTGGAGGGTAAATTAAGGAGCATGAAATCACACAGGTATGCAAGACTAGAGATATATTACACAATATTAAATGCCAAGGGCAAGAGCATGTGCAGGAAAGGTGTTGGGTCACTTAGTTGAAGTCTGTACACGGAGCACGGTCTTAAATTAATTCAGGGAAGGCAATGGAGGAATTCTAGCACAAAATAATGTGGAAAAGGAGGCTGGGGTGAAGGATATAAAAGCTGAATGTGCTTTTTCTTTCCAGCATTGGTGTAAAGGGAAATAGAGTTAATGATTCAGGTCGAAAACCCTTCATCAGTACTGAGATGGAGAGAGAAATTTAAAGTTGCAGGAAGAGTGGGGAGGAAGGAGGAGTGGATACGTGTAAGGGAATAACTCTGATAGGGTAGGGCCATGGTTGCCTTGTGAGTATGCTCTAAAAGCTGGTTGATGTGTAGTGGTATCAGATAAATTGCCCCATGATCATTAAAGCTATAGAATGAGGGGAGTTAGACCGAGAAAAACAGAAAAGGAATGCAAGAGTCATGAAATATAAGACATGTTCAGGAACTGAAGCAAATTCACATTGGGCAGGAAATGGTGTTGGGTATTCTGATGGGACTGAGGGCTGATAAATCTCCAGGGCCTGATGGTCTGCATCCCAGGGTACTTAAGGAAGTGGCTCTAGAAATCATGAACGCATTGGTGATCATTTTCCAATGTTCTATAGATTCAAGTATCAGTTCCTGTGGATTGGAAGGTAGCGAATGTTATCCCACTTTTTAAGAAAGGCGGGAGAGAGAAAACAGGGAATTATAGACCAGTTAGCCTGACATCGGTGGTGGGGAAGATGCTGGAGTCAATTATAAAAGATGAAATAGCGGCACATTTGGATTGCAGTAACAGGATCGGTCCGAGTCAGCATGGATTTATGAAGGGGAAATCATGCTTGACTAATCTTCTGGAATTTTGAGGTTGAAACTATGAAAATGGACAAGGGGGAGCCAGTGGATGTAGTGTACCAGGACTTTCAGAAAGCATTTGATAAGGTCCCACATTGGAGATTAGTGGGAAAAATTAGAGCACGGTATTGGGGGTAATACTGACATGGATAGAGAATTGGTTGGCAGACAGGAAACAAAGAGTAGGGATTAACGGGTCCCTTTCAGAATGGCAGGCAGTGACTAGTGGGGTATCGCAAGGCTCTGTGCTGGGACCGCAGCTATTTACAATATACATCAATGATTTGGAAGAAGGGATTAAAAGAAACATTAGCAAATTTGCAGATGACACAAAGCTGGTTGACAGTGTGAACTGTGAGGAGGATGCTATGAGGATGCAGGGTGACTTGGACAGGTTGGGTGAGTGGGCAGATGGATGGCAAATGCAATTTAATGTGGATAAATGTGAGGTTATCCACTTTGGTGGCAAAACAGGAAGGCTGATTAATATTTGAATGGTGGCAAGTTGGGAAAAGGGGAAGTACAACAAGATCTGGGGGTCCTTGTGTATCAGTCACTGAAAGTAAGCATGCAGGTACAGCAGGCAGTGAAGAAAGCGGATGGCATGTTGGCCTTCATAACAAGAGGAGTTGAGTATGGGAGCAAAGAGGTCCATGTGCAGTTGTACAGGGCTTTAGTGAGACGACACCTGGAGTATTGTGTGCAGTTTTGGTCTCCAATTTTGAGGAAGGACATTATTGCTATTGAGGGAGTGCAGCGTAGGTTAATTCCTGGGATGGCGGGACTGTTATACGTTGATAGAATGGAGTTTGGCTGGGCTTGTATACTCTGAAATTTAGAAGGAAGAGAGGGGATCTTGTTGAAACATATAAGATTATTAAGGGTTTAGAAACGCTAGAGGCAGGAAATATGTTCCCGATATTAGGGGAGTCCAGAACCAGGGGCCACAGTTTAAGAATAAGGAATAAGTCATTTAGAACGGAGATGAGGAAAACATTTTGCACACAGAGGGTTGTGAATCTGTGGAATTCACTGCCTCAGAAGGCAGTGGAGGCCAATTCTCTGGAAGCTTTCAAGAGAGAGTTAGATAGGGCTCTTAAAGAAAGTGGAGTTAGGGGATATGGGGAGAAGGCAGGAACGGGGTACAGATTGTGGATGATCAGCCATGATCACAGTGAATGGCGGTGCTGGCTCGAAGGGCCGAATGGCCTACTCCTGCACCTATTGTCGATTGAGGTCAGGCTGTGTTAATGGGCAAAGTAAAATTGAGCTAATGTCATGGATAGATGACATAACTTGTTCTGGTCCAGAGAAAGAGGGAATTACCTGAAGTTGTGAAATTCAATACAAGGTTTGCAAGGATGCAATAATTGATTGTTGATGCAATAAAGCTAATAAATGTAGTAGAATTGGGCCATTCGGCCCATCAAGTCTACTCTGCCATTCAATCATGGCTGATCTATCTCTCCCTCCTAACTCCATTCACGTGCCTTCTCCCCATAACCTCTGACACCCGTATTAATCAAGAATCTACCTATCTCTGCATTAAAAATATCCACTTACTTGGCCTCCACAGCCTTCTGTGGCAAAGAATTCCACAGATTCACCACCCTCTGACTAAAGAGATTTCTTCTCATCTCCTTCCTAAAAGAAGGTCCTTTAATTCTGAGGTTATGACCTCTAGTCCTGGACTCTCCCACTAGTGGAAACATCCTCTCCACATCCACTCTATCCAAGCCTTTCACTATTCTGTGTTTCAATGAGGTCCCTCCTCATTTTTCGGAACTCCAGCGAGTACAGGCCCAGTGCCTACAAATTCTCATCATAGGTTATCCTACTCATTCCAGGGATCATTCTTGTAAACCCTTTCTGGGCCCTCTCCAGAACCAGCACATCCATCCTCAGATATGATGACCAAAATTGCTCACAATATCCCGAGATAAAAGGCGAGATGTCATTCTTCAAGCTTATCCTGGTCCATGTTATAACAGTGCGGGACGATACAGACAGCTCAGTGTGCGGGTGAGATGGAGATTTGACATAGTAGACCACAGGAAGTTGACGGTCACATCTGCTGACTGAACACAGGTGCTCATTAAAGCAACTCCCCATCTGCATGTGGTTTCCCCAATGTAGCGAAGACCACATTATGAACACAACATGTAGTACACTAGGTTTGAGGAGGTGTTTATCTGGAAAGACTACTTGGGTTTCTGGACAGTGAGAAGGGAAGAGGTGCAAGTGCAGGTGCTCCATATTTTGCGGTACCTGGAATGAGGGAATTACCTGACAAGCCGTAGTCTTGAGAGGAAATTAATTGGGTTAGAAGAATGAGGGGTGATCTCATTAAGACAGAGACTTGGCACAGTAGAGGGTAAGTAGTTACTACTTGTTCAGGAGTCTTAAAAAAAAACTAGTTGCAATCTTAGAATTAGGGATCAGACATTTAGTATTCAGCATTGACACCAATGTAGAATAGGTAATCTGCAGATTCGCTACCCTTTGAGAATTTGATTTTGAATCCTTGGAAGTCTGCAAGGCACACACCATACACGTGCATTTATTCACCATGATCAGGTGAGAGATTTTGAATACAATGGTCAGAAGAGATGTGGAAGCTTTGCGAAAGTTTAAAGAGTAAAGCTCATTCATAATCTTAATTAATAGCAAGGCAGGTTGCAAGGTTGAAAGCCTGAATGACCTAGTCACGTTGTTATTTCTTATCTTCATCACTGTATATGTACATGTAAATAAGGAAAAGACAGCTACATAAAGAACAACGATATACAAAAATGGTGGAGAAACTCAGCAGGTGAGGCAGCATCTATGGAGCGAAGGAAATAGGCAATGTTTCGGGCTGAAACCCTTCTATCTTAAGAACAACTTTGTTGCTGCAAACTTGAAGCCTAATTCTATGCAGTAGAAAATGCTCAAATGATGTCCAGAAAATTACCTTCTGCTATCAATGATCATTTGTCACTTTACAAATTCTAATCTTTATACACTGGTTATCTTTTTAAATAGACTATTGAAACCCGTGGGTTTTGGAACCAGAATAAATGCCTGCAACAACTTGGATTTAAATATACAAGAGTCATTTAAAAAAGCAACACACAGAATCAACAGTGTGACATTAGAAAGACCTGGTGAAAATACGACTGGCCTGCTTCTTCGTAGAACATACCTTCTGCACCAAGTGACAAGTCATCCTCAAAACTGCATCCATTTTTTGGAACTGCACCTGTTGAGATAACCACATGTCTAAATAAATGTTGAATTGGTATTCCTTAAAATGCCTTAGTTCTATCAGAAATGTCCACGTTCAATAACTCCATAAATATCTTTTAGTCTCGTTACATTCCATTTAATACTGTATCTGAAAAATAAAATTACAATCCCCTCCAAAAACAAAATCACTGCTTTTAGATGTATATAAAGAGAAATACAATCTGCAATCTAAAAAAGTATTGATTCAAAGGAAACAAATTTACCCTTTAACAGTAGATGGCTTTGTTCATCCATGGATGCCCCAAGTGGCTCTCTGCAAATGTATAATAAACATTTATTAAACTTGATGTTTTAATTTATACAAATACACACATTGCCCATAAAACTTCATAACAATATATCCCATCTAAACAGCTTCTATTTGGGATACCACTCTGTAAAACTTGGCCTGGTATTGGTTAATTAACACGCAAGATTAAAAAAAAAGGTATATCTACTGCAAGGATGTAACATACATGAAAAGTTGCATTGAAAATTGTTCATTTTCACCAAGCCTGACATTATATCAGTGACTAGTTTTAAAGCACTTCATCAGCTGGGAGCTGCTGTACAAGGACACTGAGGTCGTGAAGGACTATATAAATAATATCCCTTTTTGAAAAGTTGTGGATTGTTACATCAGATTAAGATTTCTCTTGCAAGGAACATTGTGATAAACTAAGAGAGTATATTTAAATGACAATAATAATTGGGGAGGAGCTCATTATGTCCTATCACTGCTTCTCATTACAACCCTATCATTTCAATTGCAATAATGAGTTTTCCAGCGTCCCAGGTGATTAGGACTGCACGTTAAATCATCCTCATTGGCTAGCATTTACTCTGTGGGAACAGTTAAAATATGACTGTCATGCTTCAATCCAGGAGTCAAGGTTATTAGTGATATTTGATGAAATCTTTAATGCCCAGCTAGCTGGTTTCACTTGCACAATTGACAAAAATGGTCCGCTTAATTTTTGACAATGGAAACCAATGGATTTTAAATATTATGGAAATCAATAAATATGGGGTTAGTTCAAGAAGGTGGTGCTATGGTCAGTCCAATTTTATTGAAACTGCAGAGTAAACGTGAAGGGCCAAGTGACCCATGTTGTAATTCTTAACACTCTCCTGAAATAAGTGTATAAAATCATGAGGGGAATAGATGGGGTAGACACACAGAGCATTTTACCCAGAGAATTCCCCTTTCACTAGGGGAATCAAGAATCAGAGGACATAGGTATAGGGTGTGGGGGGGGGGAGGGGGGGGGGGGGGGGGGGGGGGGGGGGGGGGGGGGGGGGGGGGGGGGGGGGGGGGGGGGGGGGGGAAGCATTAATAGGAATCTTTGGGGCAACTCTTTCACATAGAGGATGGTTGGTATAGGGAACGAGGTGCCAGAGGAGGTAGTAGAGGCAGAAATAAAAACATCATTTAAAAGACATTTGGACAGGTACATGAATAGGAAAGGTTGAGAGGAATATGGACCAAATCGGGGCAAGTGGGACCAGTGTAGATGGGGCACGTTGACTGGCGGAAACCGACGATAAACTAAGGATTAAACGTTGCAGTAGTATTATCCATCGTTCCGATGCACAGTTGGAGCAATTATGGTGTCACTAAACCCACATTTTATCTCTCCTGTGAATGACAGAAAAAAAGGCATATTAAGTAGCACCTTTTTTTGTGTACAGCCTTTGAAATATTAACTATTGTAGGAAATGTGACTGCCAATTTGTGCAGAGCAAGGTTCCAAAAGCATCAATGGCTGAATCTTGTGTGCGAAAGAACTGCAGATGCTGGTTTAAACCAAAGATAGACACAAAATGCCAAAATAACTCAGCAGGACAGGCAGCATCTCTGGAGAGAAGGAATGGGTGATGTTTTGGGTCAAGACCCTTCTTCAGACGAGGCTGAATTTTGCTGACCAACTCCGGCGTTTCTAAAGGGGACTTTCGGTATGCAAACGTTCAGATAGAAGTCCCACACATCTGATGCAGATCCATTGCATAATTCAGGATTAATTGAGTTGCAGACGCCATCACATCTGTTACTACCCCCCACGGCTGGATTCCACGTGGAATTTAGCAGCAATGGTTTGTCCTGCTGGAATTCCTCAGCATTATGTTGTGGCACTTTTGATCCTATGCCAGAATTGGGAAGGGCATTTTTTTAAATTTTTAATCTCCTTTTGAGTCTTAAGGGTAATATGAAGGATCATTGCCAGTTTTGCTGCTGTTTTGCATGAAGCTTTAGGTTCAGCAAAAGCGCCATCAACCAAGTCAGAATGGTTTAAGTTCAACTATTATTCAAGAGATCTGAACCCATCATTATGATGACTTAAGTATTTTAATGGCAATTTTTATGTTATAAAAAAAGTTTCAAGTAATTACATCAATTTTTAGGAGTCTAAATGTCAAAATCTTTTTTTAAAAAACTATGCCAACTTAAAGTGACTACAAAATCAGAAGGACACAATCATTTTGAAGCAATAATATATCTATTATCAGGAATCTGTACATTGCAGGCTTTTACCCAGGGTAAGGGATTCAAAAACAAGAGGACATATGCTTAACGTGAGAAGGGCAAGATTTAATATGAAACTGAGGGGCAACCTTTTTATTCAAGAGAGTTGGCAGTATGTGGAATCATCTGCCATAAGAAGTAGTGGAGGCAGATAATATAACAGCTTTTAAAAGACACATTGGTAGAAAAGGTTTAGAGGGACATGGGCCAAATGGGACTAGCTTAGATGGTGATGGTGGTCCGCGTGGACAAGTTGGACTGACGGACCTGTTACCATGCTGTATGACAAACATTCACACAGGGTTATCCTTTATCCAAAGTTAGTTTTCATCAAGCATGTTTTGAGACTGTAACTGCATGGTCTATCAATCAAATCCCTTTCATAGATTAAGAGCCTGTATACTTTTTGCCAGCCTGAACAATATTACTGTAGGTGTCAATCCATTACCTTTGCTATTGCTCTAAAAGTTAATTTAAGATTCGCGAACATGTTTTTGATTTGAATCCTGGATTCCCTGAGAATTTACACTTTTACATCAAAAAATTGATCGAAGGCCTTTAATGCCCACGTAACGTAAATACACTTGTGGCATTAGTTTAGTGTAGTTTAGTTGAGAGATACAGCACGAAAACAGGCCCTTTGGCCCACCAAATCCACGCCGACCAGCGATCCCCACACACTTACACTCCCTTACACACACTAGGGACAATTTATGATTATACCAAGTCAATTAACCTACAAAACTGTGTGTATTTGGAGCGTGCGAGAAAAACAGAGATACCGAAGAAAACCCACGCAGGTCACTGGGAGAACGTACAAACGCCGTACAGACAAGCACCCGTTTTCTGGATTGAGCCCAGGTCTTTGGCGCTGTAAGGCAGCAACCCTACCGCTGCACCACCATTTCACCATTGTTATTGTTATTAATTAGTAAAACATAATTAACATGTACATTTTAAGTGTGTAATGGAGCTAATTTGTTCAATACAAAAATAGGTGTAGAAGCATAATGAATAATATCACAACGCATAGAATTGCAATTGACAAAAGAGCAATTACTGTTAGTGAACTATTTGCACAGTAAGTTATTTTATAGTACTTTCCATTAGTAAATGCAAATAAGTTTCATATTTCCCAGTAAACATAAAGTTGGAACATAAAGCTTGCAGCAATCCTATTATCTCCCAAATATATATATTTTCATGTAAGATACAACGAGTCCTTGAATTAATAAATTCCAAGGTTAGTACATTAAGTGAGTCACATGTTCAGGACTTTTTAAAAAAACATTTCCTGGCATTACTTTACCCATCCCTTAAACTGGGGTGGGAGATTGCAACCTTCACATGGTCCGCCCTGTTTCGACGAATGTAATGAACCTGGCATGCCCAATCAAATAAGATCAGATGGAACAAGTTGTCCTACAACTTTAGGCTGTGCATGCCATACGCAAGAAGAAGATCCCTTAGGCTAATGCTTATAAAATTATTTGAAGCATTTTGTTAAATCAGAATTAGTAGTGTGCAGGCCGCACAACAGAATGATTATATAAAACAATACGGTACAGGGACAGGCCCTTCGGCCCACAATGTCCATGCCCAACATTGTGCCAAATTAAACTAATCTCCTCTGCCTGCACACAATCAATATTCCTCCATTCTCCACACATCCATGTGCTTATCTAATCTAAAAGTCTCTAAAATGCCACTACTGCATCCGCTTCCACCACCACCTCTTGCATTGCGTTCCAGGCATTGCGTTCTCCACATTTAAAAAAACCTGGTCGCATATCTCCTTTAAACATTCCGCTTTTGACCTTAACGCTATGCTCTCTGGTCTGAGATATTTCCACCCTGGGGAAAAGTTTCTGCTGTCTATCCTTTCTTGCCTCTCAGAATTTTGTATACTTCTAGCAGCTTCTCCCCTCAGCCTCCAACACTCCAGATAAAACAATCCAAGTTTGTCCAGCTTCTCTTTATAGATAATACCCTTGGTCTTCATGCGCTCTAAAGTTTCCTCATCCTTCTTTAATGGGCGGCCAGAACTGCAGACAATTTTCCAAATGTGGCCTAACCTACTCTTAGAAAGCAGGCAGCATGACTGGAATTGTGGAAAGTTTGGCGGAAATTACATTGTAATGATTTGTACAACTTATAAATGCTCAATAATTAAAAATTAACCCTCTTTCAACGTACAATGCCAGATTCAAAATCGCCTTTCACCTTGTTGGTGCCTCAACACACGGATCTGGAAAACCACCTTATAAATATTCAACAAATTCACCCTCCACTCTGTTACTGCTATTTTGCTTCACCCAATCAATATGCAAATTAAACTCTCCCCATGAGTACCATATTACATTTGTTACCTATATCTCCAATTTCCTAATGTGTTGCATGCTTCACTTCACCATTATCTTTAGGGGTTGAAATAGATCTTGAGCTTTCTTGATCTTTGCTGTGAATTAGTTCCACAAACTGATCCATTTTCTTGTTTTTCCAAGCAAAGATTCTTTCTGCCTTTATCCCATTTTTCTATCAACAACATTGCCAGAACCATTGCATCAATTTCCACTTGAGTGAATTTTAAATAGTGTTTAGAATGGAAGATGGCTTTTAAATTAAAACGTCTTAAGCTATTCAAAATAGAATCAAGCTTACCCACAATCTTGAAGCCAAATTTCAATCTTCTTTTTCGATATGCCACCCTCTGCCAAAGGAGGATACAAATTTAGTGAAATATCACATCAACTTAATAGTGATTGATCTACATATGCAACTTTCACATTTACGTAACAAGGCGCCAAGAGTGTTTTATTGTCATATGTCCCAGATAGAACAATGAAATTCTTACTTGCTGCAGCACAACAGAATATGCAAACATCATATGGTATGACAAATGAAAGAAAATAAACTATATAACACACACACACACACACACACACACACACACACACACACAGAGTGCAACAATAATACAAATAGTCTATTGTAGTTCAGAGCCTGTATGTTGTAGTGTTTAATAGCCTGATGGCTGTAAGCTTTTAACCTTAAGTAAAATCAGTAGTAATTAAAATGCAGTAAAGTTGAAATCAGACTCAATATATTGTACTGTAAAGATATTGGAATAGTTTGGAAAAAGACTGGTATATTCACAAGCAATTAAGAACATGCTGTTTTTAAGAAATACACTGAATATTTAAAGTTCAAGTTCCTCTCTAGATTATCAGTTCAGAGATGTCTTTGTATTCTGGGAGATTCAACAGGTAAATGGAGCAATATGCAAGAGCTCAAGAAAATTCAGTTGAATCTGCTGACTGTGAAGATATCGACCAAAATCTAGAATGACTGCCTTGCAGCTATTAACAACAGGAATAGCTATTATTCCTTCCGTCTATAGAAGCTGCCTCACCCGCTAAGTTTCTCCAGCATTTTTGTCTACCTACAATTTTTCCAGCATCTGCAGTTCTTCCTCAAACAAATGCCTCGCAGCTAAATAATTTCCTTTATCAGCCTTCCATGAAAGCAAAGCAATATTTGTTCAGCTTATATGTTTAGTTATGAAAAGCAGACTCTCATCTGACCCAGAGCAATTTCCTTTACAGAGAGAAGGGTGGCACAGCGATAGAGTTGCTGCCTTACTACACTTGCAGAGCACTTACAGCACTTGCGGAGACCCGGGTTCCATCCCAACTACGGGTGCTGTCTGTACGGAGTTTGTGTGTTCTCCCTGTGACCGCGTGGGTTTTCTCAGAGATCTTCGGTTTCCTCCCATGCTCCAAAGACGTACAGGTTTGGAGTTTATTTGGCTTGGTATAAGTATAAATTGTCCTTAGTGTGTGTAGTATAGTGTTAATGTGCGGTGATCGCTGGTGCGGGGGGGGTGAGGGCCTGTTTCCACGCTGTATCTCTAAACTGAACTAAAGATCACAAAGCTTCGGGATAAAACAATATTGGAACTGAAAATTTGTTGTCCACACCTCCACACCCTGTTACTTCGGAGCATTCATTCGGATCAAGAAATATTTATTAAAAGTTCTAGAAAATATTATTATTTAACAGGATGCACCAACACAAAACGTTGCACTTGGCAAAAAGGCAAGCAATGCAAATTGATTGCTTAAACCTTAGGATGATATTTGGATTATTTTGGCCCTGAGGGGTGGACAGGATGAGAGGGTGCTGTTCGGGTGACTGCCAATAGAGAGAAAATGGGCTGAAGGTCCCGACCTGAAACTTTGTCGATTCATTTTCTCCACAGATGCTACCTGATCTGTTGAGTTCTTCCAGCACTTAGTGTACTGCTCAAGATTCCAGTGTCTGCATTTCCTTATATCCCTACTAAAGCATTACACTACAAACATTTGATGGTATTGCTTAATTCGTGACACTCTTTAGTATAATTCTGCAATGTTTTCACAGGGTTGTCAATGACGTAATACTATGCACATCTGGGTGCTTGTCAATTCAGCAATTACGTAGCAAACATACTGTGTTCGAGCTTCGTTAGGTGGTCTATAGTTACAGTTTAATTACCAATGGTATTTTAGCAGTGGAAACAATAAGGCTGTGGAAGTATCACACAACATAAAGAATATAATTTGTGTGAAAAGTATCTTTTTCTATGTTGGATCTAACACTTGAAAAATCAAATCACAAGAACTTTACTTTTAGTTTAGAAATACAGCACGGAAATGGGCCCTTCGGCCCACCGAGTCTGTACCGACCAGAAATCCCCGCACATTAACACTCTCCCACACACACTAGGAACAATGTGCATTTATACCAAGCCAATTAACCTATAAACCTGTACGTCTTTGGAGAGTGGGAGGAAACCGAAGATCTCGGAGAAAACCCACACAGGTCATGGTGAGAACATACAAACTCCGAACAGACAAGCAGATGTAGTCAGGATCGAACCCGGGTCTCTGGCGCTGTCCACCGTGCTGTTGTGCAAGTGCATGATAACTGGGACTCCAGCAGTGGCGTTTCACATTTTTGCTGTTTGATACAATCTGGCTTTGCATTTTAACAATACCGCTACTGTGCACAGTCCCAAAAGAGCAGGAATGCCACACCAGAAAGACCAAATCCATCACTCCTCTAATCTCAGCACAAAATGGATTATCTTTGCCTCTGATCACTTCCTTTTGGCCACTGGTGCAGGCTGCACCAAATTCCCAGTAATTTCAGAGTTTGATACCACACTATACCAATCCTCTGACCCCACAGTCTCTCTACTACAAACATTTCCTATTTCCGTCCGTGCTATCTCCTGCTTCTGTGCCTACATCAGGCCTTTTGTTTCAAATTCTCATCCATACTTTTGCACCTTCAATCTTAATTATTCCCATAATTTCCAGATGATCCTTTATCCTTTTAAATCTCTTACGTTCCACCCATCCATCAACCTGCAGCCTATGTCCTAATTCCAGACAAGTCTTCCTTATTTCACTTAGAGCATGGTTTGTTACTGAGCACTTAAAACCCCAAATATTTTTTTTAAACTGTTGGTGTTTAAGTTCTCGTTCACATTTCTCCAATTGGGTTTGATCCTGACCTCGGTTTGGAGTTTGCATGTTCTCCCCGTGACCTGTGGATTTTCTCCGAGTGCTCCGGTCTCCTCCCACATCCCAAAGAAATGCCGGTTTATAGGTTGATAGGCCTCTGTAAAATTGCTGTTAATGTGCAGGGAGTAGATGAGAAAGTCGGATAACATAGAAATAGTGTGAATGCATGATCGGTGATTGGCATGGACGGTGGGCCAATGGCCTATATCCATGCTGTATCTCTAAACTAAAACACCCTCCAGCATTACAGCCTTTTCCCCAGTTCCTTTAACCGTAGGTACCGATATACCTCCTTGTATATCCCTTACTATGGTCCGCTATTTCTTCACTCACATAGGAGCTGTCATCTGTCTGTCAAATGAGTTTTTCCTCGAAGATAGACACAAAATGCTAGAGTAACTCAGTGGGACAGGCAGCATCTCTGGAGAAAAGGAATGGATGACGTTTCGGGTCGAGACCCTTCTTCAGACTAAGTTCACCCTTTGCTGGGAACTGAATATTTATTGCTGCTTCGGAGAAAACTGACAGAATAGCCTTGGGTTAGAGGGAAATAAACAAATTAAATGCAGCTGTTGTCAGAAGAGAAGAAAATTACATCTTAAGAGAGAAATGTGGTGTGCAGTGTTGATTCCCAGCATCAGTTCAAACTGCCTTTCCACTGCCTCTGCCCAGCCATTCTTTCCCCCCCACTCAGCTAGTGTCAGCACACTGCTTCACCCATCCCAAAGTAGTAGCAGCGCTTTGAGAATTGTAATAAAGGTCCGAAACAATAATCCCATTCGCTTCCCACAGATGCAGCCCAACCTGTCAAGTATGTCCAGTATTTTATCTGATTTTATATTAATTCCCAGTAATTATCTAAAAATAATTCACCCAACAAATTCCCTTCCTTCTTCCTTTCATCACGGCACCCCAGAAAAGCATCTGGCATTTGATTTTCCCCTTTTGATTACCTTATTAACATGTCACTGCTTCTCGGAACTTGTGCACGAGTTCCAAAGTTCCTGAACTCATTTAGCTCAGATGTCTTTTCCAAGGGCTCGCTGTTCGCCAAATGCTCCTTACTATATTTTCTTCTACATTAGTTAGATAGTTTAGTTTATTGTCACGTGTACCAAGGTACAGTGACAAGCTTTTGTTGCGTGCTATCCAGTCAGCAGAAAGACAATACGTGATTAGAATCGAGCCATTTACAGTGCATAGATACATGATAAGGGAAAGACGTGTAGTACAAGGTAAAGCCAGCAGAGTCTGGTCAAGTATGGTCAGAGGGTCAACAAAGAGGTAGATAGTCGTTCTACCTCGACTATATAATCATCTATATTAATTAAAACAGCACCCCTCGCGCACCCCCAAACTTGTTGTTACCCCAAATCTTGAAATTGTATGTCTAATTCCCAAGTCAGAATGGTTTGCGTAGAGGATGACTGACAGCACCCATCACCAATCCTTCACAACCCAATTTCCCACCATTTTCCCCAATCTAAGAAACAATCTTTAAACCCAATGTCTACCATCCATTTGTCTATTTCTCCCAATTTCACAACGTAACTGCAAGTCTAACATGTGTTACCTTAGCAATCGAATATATTACATTTGTTGTATCATCCATGTGTAACCAGTGACTTCTTCAAAAGATTTTTATAAAGAATGATTTCCTTTTGCAAATCTTGCTGAATTTGTGATTCAGAAAAAGCTACCCAACCCATCAGATCATGTCAGTTTTCTGGCTTATCTCCACGTAATTCATAAGTCTGCCCACTCCCCTTTTAACCCTTCTACCATTGATTTACACTAGGGGCAATTGGATCTACTGGACAATTAACCATGTCTGGGATGTGGGAAGAATCTGGAGAAACTGAGGGAAACCCGTGCAGTCACAGGAAGGACATATAAACTCCACCCTGAAATTTTAGTTTTACAGTGTGAAAACAGGCCCTTTGGCCAACAAAGTTCACACTGACCAGCAATCCCCAGAACCTACTCAGGACATTCAGGGAAGATTCGGGGACAGTTTCTTCCCAGCTGTTATCAGGCAACTGAATCATCCAACGAGCAGTGCTGAACTACTATCTATATCCTTGATGACCCTCGGACTATCCTTGATTGGACTTTGCTGGCTTTACCTTGCACTAAATGTTATTACCTTATCATGGATCTATACACTACAAATGGATAAGGCCCCCGTCCCACTTAGGAAACCTTAACGGAAACCTCTGGAGACTTTGCACCCCACCCAAGGTTTCCGTGCGGTTCCCGGAGGTTTTTGTCAGCGTCCCTACCTGCTTCCTCTACCTGCAATCTCCAGGCAACCACCTGCAACCGAACGGAAACCTTGGGTGCAAAGTCTCCAGAGGTTTCCGTTCAGGTTTCTTAAGTGGGACAGGGGCATAAGCCATCATGTATTGTCTTTCTGCTGACTGGTTTACTCACAATGAAAGCTTTGCACTGTACCTCGGTATACATGACAAAAACTAAATTGAAACTGAAACTACTTCTACCCTACAAATTAGGGACAATTTACAGAAGCCAATTAAGGTGCGAGGCAACTGGAGAAAAGCCACGGGGTCACAAGGGGAACGTACAAACTCTGTGCAGACAGCAACCATAGTCAGGGTGGAACCAGGGTCTCTAGCGCTGTGAGACAACAACTCTCCACCTACGCAGTCACGAGGCAGCAGTTCTTATTGTCGCTCCACCATGCCATCACATTTTCAGTTGTTCTATTCCATCTTTGGATAATTATCCTACCACTGATTTAAAATTGGCCTTGAGCTATTTAATTAAAACCCTCTCACCTGCTTTATCGGAGACACAAAAACTGCAGACCCAGGAATCCTGAGCAAAACACAAAGTGCTGGAAGAACTCAGCGGGTTAGGCAGCATCTGTGGGGAAAGTGGACGGCCTGAAGAAGGGGTCCCACCCCGAAGCATCATCTGTCCACTCACTCCACAGATGCTGCCTGACCCACTGAGTTCTTCCTTTTTTGCAACTGCTTATTTTTCTGCTTTAAGTAAGGGAATCTGCATGTGAACTGCATGAGAGTCCTCTGACCAATTTTCCTCCAGGGATAAATAACGTTCTACTGTAAATTTATTGCAACACCACTTCTAGGCTGGTGCCAGTGATTTCAATTGCTGTTTAATGTAAAAAGCCATTCTCATATAACGTTGGATGCTTTCCATTTGGGGGCAGGAAGAAGGCTCTGAGCCTCACTGGATTTTGACAAGAAGCCAACAATTTGTTAACAGGCCACTCAAGAAACTGATAATTGCTCTGCGATAGTTTGTCATTCAATCTTGGGATACCTGCATATCTGGCAGTCAGCAATTACCGTCCATTCGTAGCTTCCCAGAGCTTGTCGTTTGCACATCTTGTGTCAGAGAAGCTTACCTGTGGTTGATGCTCCGGACAGATTTGGGTTTGCTGAACTGTTGTCTTCTGTAGTCTGTCCGACAAGGCAGCTATCATTAGCTTCAGAGTCTTGCCAAGAGTCTCTGCTTCTTGCCCAGGCATTCCTCTTATCTTTTGCATTTTTCCAGTCTCGTGCATGTCCAGAGAGAACTGTTTCTTCCATGTTTATTATTTATTTCCTACCTGTTAATCCAAAGTGAAAAACAGCAATTAACACAATGAGAAAAACAAGAACCATCACAAGTTTGCCGTTTAAAATGACCAATTCTTCACGGTACAAACAATACAAAATACTGCTCATGCTGGAGAGAGCAAATTAAAACAGAAAGGCTTTGGGGCGGCACAGTGGTACAGCGATAGTTGCTGCCATACTGCGCCAGAGATCGAGGTTCCATCTTGTCCATGGGTGCTCTCTGTGCGGCGACTGCACGTTCTTCCCGTGACCACGTGGGTTTTCACCGGGTGCTCCGGTTTCCTCCAACACTCCAATGATGTACAGGTTTGTAGATTAATTAGAATCGGTAAAAATTGTAACTTGTTCCCAATGTGTGGGATAGTGCCAGCGCACGGGGATGGTTGTGCGCTGCGAACACAGTGGGCCGAAGGACCCGTTTCCAAAGACTGTATCTCTAAAGTCTAAATTCGAACGACTCAACCAATCAAGCAGCATCCATGGAAAGTGAAAGAGTTAATATTTTAGGTCAATAACCTTTCATTTTGCTTTTCAAATTTAACAAAACCAGATGACAGATCACTGAATTAAAACGTTAACAGTTGCACAATGATAATGGTCTCTCCTCTCAAACATTGCCAGCATTGTCAGCTGTTCTATCAGTTCCCTGATGGTAACTAAGGTCTAGTAGTTTAGCCAACGTCCCATCTTTGTGCCGCTACCCATTAATGAACCAAGTCAGCTGTAACATCATAGCTAAACATTAGCATTCCCCAAATGATTTCACATTCAGTCCAGTTCCAGTCTTAAATACATTTCAATTCTTGAATAAGTGATCTGAGCTGGCACTAGAGTGCTGACTGAGGGAATGCTGCAATATTTTACATACAATCGTATGGTTAAAAACATGGCCACTAGTCTATTCCTAATATTCAGGGGAAATTCTGATGTACCAACGTAACAGATCAACTACTTCATACACTCACTACTGGTTGGGAGCTGTTGCTCTGAATAGAGTGGCTATCATGCCCGTCTCTTTCATAACAGCTGGCATCCCGCTGCTTCCAAGTAATTTATCATATATGAAGTGCTTTCAACAGTCTCTTAGAAAGACGACATGCATTAGGTAAACATTGCTTGGTCTCTTTTTTAAAAAAGCTAATTCTGGATTTTGTGCATTATTTTTGTAGTATATAAATTGCTAACTAGTGAATTATATGCCGGCAAACTGTCGTAACGGTATTCGAACTATAACATTTATCCTCACCTGCAATTTAAAGCACCGGTCACATTATCCAATCATTTAAAAACTGAAGATTGACACAAAGTTCTGGAGTAACTCAGCGGGTTAGGCAGCAGAAAAAGGATGGGTGATGTTTTGGTTCAGGACTCTTCTTCAGAGCAGCCTCTGCAGTTCTATGTTTCTACATTTAAAAACTGTCCCTATGAAAGGTTTGTTTTATGCTATTTATTTTGTCATGTGTACAAGTTTAATGACTTGGTTATTCATATTATCATTTAATCGACCAGATTTAATGAATCATTGAAGGAACCAAATTAAAACTTTCAATATAATTTTGTATGTACAAGTTTGATAATCGCCATCATTTATTTGAACAAAAAGAAGTAGTAACTTGGCATGCAGTGAAGAAGCAAGACTTCAAAACAGTCAGCCTACTGCAAATAGAGTAAGCCCATTAATTCATAACCAATATATCAATTTTACCTTTTATAAAAATTATATGACAGTAATAGAGAAGGCCAATATCATTTGCGTAAAAATAACTCAAATGATCATTGTCAAATGTTGTGTAAATCCAGCACACACAACCACGACATCAACCGCCTCAACTTCTCCACTCCCGTCTCACTTCAATCTCTCCCCCCCTGAACACTCTGTCATTGAATCACTCCGCAAAAACCCAGATTGGGTTATCAAACCAGCCGACAAGGGAGGTGCCATGGTAGTCTGGCGCGCCGATCTCTACAAAGCTGAGGCCACGCGCCAACTCTCGGACACCTCCTCCTACTTACCCTTGGACCATGACCCCACTGACGAGCACCAGGCCACCATATCTAGCACCATAACCGACTTCATCAATTCCCACGCCCTGCCCGACCAAGCTTCCAACCTCATCGTTCCCCAGCCCCGCACGGCCCGTTTTTACCTTCTCCCCAAAATCCACAAACCCGGCTCTCCCGGCAGACCCATTGTCTGCTTGTTCATGCCCCACCAAACTCATCTCCACATACATTGACTCAATACTATCGCCCTTGGTCAAATCCCTTCCTACCTATGTTCTAGACACAAACACTCTCCGCTGCCTCCGCGCATTCCACTCTCTAGGCCCTCACCCCCTCATCTTCACCATGGGTGTCCAGTCACTCTACACCTCCATCCCCCACCTGGATGGCCTCAAAGCCCTCCTGTTCTTCCTCGACCAGAGGAGCAACCTATACCCAGCCACTGACACCCTCCTCCACCTAGCGGAGTTGGTCCTCACCCTCAACAACTTTACGTTTGACTCCTCCCATTTCCTCCAAACACAAGGCGTAGCTATGGGCACGCGCATGGGCCCCAGCTATGCCTGCCTCTTTGTCGGATACGTTGAACAATCCTTGTTCAATACGTACCAGGGCCCCATCCCCGACCTCTACCTCCGTTACATTGATGACTGCTTTGGGGCCACCTCCTGCACCCACACACAACTGACTGACTTCATCCACTTCACCACCAACTTCCATCCGGCACTCCAATACACCTGGACCATTTCCGACACTTCCCTACCATTCCTTGACCTCACCATCTCCATCACAGGGGACAGACTTCTGACCGACATACACTACAAACCAACTGACTCACCTGGCTATCTGGACTACACGTCTTCCCACCCTGCCCCCTGTAAAGACTCCATCCCCTACTCCCAATTCCTCCGCCTACGCCGCATCTGCTCCCAGGATGAGACATTCCACACCAGGGCATCGGAAATGTCCTCGTTCTTCAGGGAACGTGGATTCCCCCCCGCCACCATAGATGAGGCTCGCACCAGGGTCTCATCCATACCCCGCAACACTGCTCTCTCTCCCCATCCCCGCACTCGCAACAAGGGCAGAGTCCCCCTAGTCCTCACCTTTCACCCCACCAGCCGGCAAATACAACAAATAATCCTCCGCCATTTCTGCCACCTCCAACGTGACCCCACCACTCGCCACATCTTCCCATCTCCCCCTATGTCTGCCTTCCGCAAAGACCGCTCCCTCCGCAACTCCCTTGTCAATTCTTCCCTTCCCTCCCGTACCACCCCCTCCCCGGGCACTTTCCGTTGCAACTGCAAGAAATGCAACACCTGTCCCTTCACCTCCCCCCTCAACTCCATTCAAGGACCCCAAGCAGTCGTTCCAGGTGCGACAAAGGTTCACCTGTATCTCCTCCAACCTCATCTACTGCATCCGCTGCTCTAGATGTCAGCTGATTTACATCGGGGAGACTAAGCGGAGGTTGGGTGATCGTTTCGCCGAACACCTCCGCTCAGTCCGCAATAACCTACCTGAACTCCCGGTGGCTCAGCACTTCAACTCCCCCTCCCATTCCCAATCCGACCTCTCTGTCCTGGGTCTCCTCCATTGCCAGAGTGAGCAACACCAGAAATTGGAGGAACAGCACCTCATATTCCGCCTGGGTTGCTTGCGTCCGGATGGCATGAACGTTGAATTCTCCCAGTTTTGCTAGCCCTTGCTGTCTCCTCCCCTTCCTTAACCCTCGAGCTGTCTCCTCCTATCCCCCCCACCCTCGGGCTCCTCCTCCTCCTCCCTTTTTCCTTCCTTCTCCCCCCCCCCCCCCATCAGTCTGAAGAAAGGTTTTGGCCCGAAACGTCGCCTATTTCCTTCGTTCCATAGATGCTGTTGCACCCGCTGAGTTTCTCCAGCATTTTTGTGTACCTTCGATCTTCCAGCATCTGCAGTTCCTTCTTGAACACAGTTCCAGATATAGTTGAATGCAGACGTATCCCAGCTCCAAGCACCATTCCTGCCTGAGTTATGCTGCTACAGCTTCTGTAAACAACTGCAAACAGCTGCTTTGGAGTTCAGGAATTCACACCCACGATGTGCAGATCCATCTAGCCACTTATAATTACTACAGTGCTATCACAAGGTTTCAGTGGGAACCTTAGAATAAATGTGGGCGAGTTGAAATAAGAAGTGGTTAAGAGCGAGTTGAAATAAGAAGCGAAGCTGGAAAGAAGCGTCTAAATGTCAAAGAGGAAAATAAAGTGTGATAAATTGAACTGCAAGGGGGAAAGAGGAAAAAAAGTATCACATTGAAGTGAAAACATTGTTAGCAATCACCAGGCAGCAGAGTCTGTAAGGTGGATGTGGGAGCAAGAGAAAGTCAGGTTGAACTGAAGGCAGAGAATGAACAAAATGTGGCAGATTAAAAAGTTCCTCGTTGATATCAACACTGGGGGAAGGCGAGGGCAGGTTGCAAATAGCTAAAAGATCTTAAGACAAAAACTAGCAGATAAAAATGGCTCGGCACTAGAGGAAGAGGAGTGCTGATGGAGATTAAACAGAAGTGCCTGTTCAAGTAGTGGATTGCTTGCTGGTAGCCCAAATGCTCCCTTTTCTCCTCTTTCTTCCAAGATAAAAAAGGTCTATTAGTATCAAATCACTGACGTGTTTACCTGCATCACAAGATCAAATGTAAACAGAAATGTTCCAGGAGCATACATACATGCGCAGCCCTCCCCTCCCTCCCTCCCTCCCACCCAGTGCTAGAAGTGACCAGCATACACATTAGCCATCTACAAACAATCCATGGATCACTTGAAGAATTCCTCTATCTCCACACATCACAACTCCAACCATCAGTGTTTTGTTGCCACTGGATTTTTAAATACAAGCGACAATCACTAATTTTCAAAAGGCAAACACTAACCAACCTTTCAGACACAAGTGCATTTATTTATTTATTTCCCAATACAACCGAAGGAATCGTTGTTATATATGCAAATTTCAAATCCAAGTCTAATTCCAAAACCCACTGCACTTCCAACGTCATTATTTGTCCTTTAAGAGTCATCAGGCATTGTTTACTTTCTAGGCAGGTACATTTGTTTTCAGAGAAACTAGCAAGGAAAATAGAAATTCCTCCATTATCTGCACTAGTCGGCCATTTATGCCTTCAAGCATCCTTGGGAGGGGGAATGCAGTGGATATCCGCAGGTGATATCAAAGCGCACCAGTACCCATTATGAGAGAATGGCCAGTCTTCTCCAATATGTAGACTGCACAGATTAGAGGCTCCAGAATTCACCAAAACATTTCACATCTGAATGGAACTGCGCAAGAAATCTAGGTACGACCTACGCAAAGCTATCTGCGACGTCGAGGGACAATTCCAAATTAAACCAGTCCCAGACTAATCATATAGACACCCATCAATTGTGGCAAGGCTTGCATGCTATAACAAAGTGAAGTCGGGCAGTATCACTGGCAACACATCCTTCCCCGACGAGATCAATGCATTCTATGCTCGCTTTGAACAGATGGTCAACTGAATGACATTACACCTTGACAGCCAGAGGTGTATCTGTACCCACGGTTAGAGCCATCAAATCAGCTTTTCCCAAGAGTGAATCCATGGAAAGCGACTGGCCCGCATGGAATCCCCACCTGTGTTCTCTGCAAGCCAGTTGACAAGGAGTATTTGTGGACCCCTTTAACCTCACCCCACTCCATCTTTAGCTTCCCATCTGCCTTAAGACGACTGCTATCATCCAAAGAACAACAAGCTAATATGCCTTAATGACTACCAACTGGTGGCTCTGACATCTGCCACCATGAAATAAGCGCTCAACTCCTATTATTGGCTGCAGCTCCACCTTCAACACAAAGTCGAACCAAACTGCATTCTCACTTCCTCTACACTCACAACTGGGCGGCTAAATTCTGCTCTAACACCATCGACAAGTTCACAGATGATAACACTGTAGTGGACTGGATCTCAAACAATGACGAGATGGAGTATAAGAAGGATATAGAGAGCTTTGTAGCACGCTGTCAAGATGATAACAGCCTCTCACTTGATGTTAGGAAAATGAAGGATCTGGTAATCAACTCCAGGGAGTGGGTTGGAGTCCACACCCCAGTCCATATCAATGATGGTGAAGTGGAGATCATCAACAGCATTACGTTCCAAGCTATAAATATCACCAATTTATTTTGGTTCAACAACATTGACACACACTGCAGTCAAGGTGGCACACCAACAACTCTACTTTCTCAGAAGGCTAAGGAAATACAATACATCTCCAATGGCTTGCCAATTTCTACAGATGCACCACAGAAAGCATTCTATTGGGAAGCTTTACAGCTTGGAGAGCAACTGCTCTGCTCAACGCCACAAAAAAACCCAGGAAGTTGTGAACATACCCTAGGCCACCACAAACCATCTATACTTCACACTGCCTCGTGGGAGTGGCGAACATAGTCAAGGGCCACGCACATCATTCGCTCTTCTCTCTCTCCCATCTGGCAGAAGATACAAAAGCTTGAAAGCAGACAGCACCATATCCTAGAGCAGCTTCACCCCCCTTGTTACCATAATCGTGAATGGACCCCTTATATGCTAGAGACAAATTCTAGATTTGCCAATCTACGTCTTTGCAGCATTTGTGCTTCTCTGTAGCTGGAAAACTACATTCTGCACTCTGATTATTCCATCCTTTACACTCCCTGATGTACTCATGTGTGGTAAGATTTGCCTGGATAGCATGCAACGTTTATCACAGCATCTTGATACGTGGGACAATAATAAACCAATGTCAATAATATTTCCCTGGAAAGATTTTACCTTGAAGGTTAACAACCCCTTTCACTGCAAATTGAAACCGAGCTATTGGTTATCACCAATACAATTAAAAGCGCAAAAATATTAAAGAAACACTAGACCTGCAACAACATGTTTTTCATTAAGATTAGAAACCGGTTGCTTTCATAACAACGGTGATTTTCAGAATTCAGAGCCACTTATTTATATTCTTGGCTAGTTTATTCTGGTTACATTCAGGAAGTGAGCAAATATACCTTGGACGCTGCAAAAGATATCCAACCAGAACATACAGCAGGCAAGGAGTTGAAAAAATAAGCAGATATCACATCAAAGAATTAAAGACTTGAGTCTTTTGAGTCGGCACTTGAGAACCAGCGTCCGCGTGTTCGCTTTAAACTCGATTCCAAAAGTAACATCGTAAATACATGGTACAAAGTAGGGACAGGTCTTCAGTTCAATGCAGCTGCCTGTAATTCCCGCACAGAAGCTCGGATTATGATGGCAACTATCTCTCTGGAGAAATGCCAATCCAAATATCTTGTAAGAAACAGCCGAATATGCAGCTCACCACAAAACTCTTTTTAACCGTTTCGACGGGCTATAGAATCGAGCCTGCCCTGCCAACTACAAACCCAATGGGGTTTCATTATGGTGTACTTTGCGTTTATGTTTTTTTCCTTTGGCTAAAATATTAAAAGTCGTCTTACCATTTTCTATTTGTTAGCCTCCGTAAAGCTATTCAGTGCAGCAATTAAAACATCCCCGGGTTTAGAAGCTCGTTGTATCTCGCTCCAATGTGAAATCTACGCGCAGCCGATCAAGAAAGATGTCAAAGTAAGTTTTCCTCCGCTCCAGTCAAAGTAAAGTGTGGACATTGCAATCTGGTTCCGATTCGTGTTGCATCCCAACTAGCTCGTAATTCAGACGTCACGGGCAAGGAGGAAGTGGCTGACCTTGCTATTGTTAACAGTTAAGAAACTTCCTGCTTTTCTGATTCGCTTCCCTTAAACATTTCAAATCCCTTTTGAAAACACAGGGAGCTGATCATTTCCAGAGAAAAAAAAACTGACACCTCCCTCAAAATTGAGGTGCACATCTTCCTTAACTACAGAATGTAATCTGCATTTTTACTATCAGCTCATGACATTCTCTTTTGAAAAAAACTCAGATGGTAGATATTTGGAATGAAATCAGATTATAATGGAAATTCTCAAATAATAGTGTATGTTTCCGGCATGTTCTACTTATAAAAACATGATCTTAAACCTGTAATGGCAAGATAGTGCATACTGTGCAGTGTGGTCAGGGAGAAAACGTGGAACTTTCCTGTACATGAAAGACATAATTAAAAGTAAAGATTCTGGTTTAACTTGGAACTATTCAAAGTTGCAAGGTTAGCCTTTAAGTGCTCATCCCACTGAGGTACTGCAACAGAATTCTTGAGCTACAGGCAAGCAGAAGATAAAGACGATGTTTAAGAGAGAAGAACAAATAAAAACACAGATAGAGATATCTGAGAAATATAAAGAGGTGACAAAACAAACTGGGTCCTCTCAGCAGGACAATCAACATCTCTGGAGAGAAGGGATGGGTGATGTTTCGGGTCAAGACCCTTCTTCCGACTGAAGTTCGAATCAGTTTGAATCTATTCATGTCTTTTGCACAACAGACTTCTGAGTTAGAATTTTCTACAACGGCCTGTAGACCTCAACCAGAATTAATAGCTGAATTTATTTCTGATATTTTCACAGGAACTGTCCTCGACTGAGTGCAACCTGTAGGTAAGCTGGGAGATGCCAGAGAACTAGATGCATGTGTGGTGTGTGAAGCTACATAGTTCGGCAAACCTGACAATTTAAGAAGATGCCAGATTGTGTTTTTTTTCTAGATTCAATGCTAATTGGTGGCATGTATTTGTCATCTTTAGGAATTTGACACATTTTATATTGGCAAATGAATCTGAATCAAAGTGGAGAAAACACAATGGACTAATCCACCATATTATTTTTGGGGGCATCTCACAGAAAAGCCTGTTTTTTAAAAGATAAAGTTCAATCCACCCATTATTTAATATTTAAATATTATTTCATATTTAAAAATAAATCCATTGAATGTTGTTAATGATGCCACAGATTTTTTTCAATACTGATGCAACAAAATGACTTGCTGGGCACTTGAGGGTAAAACTAAAACTGAACTACAGTGGAAATACTTTTAAGTTAGAATGGATAGGAAGGAGTAAGCGGATTTCATTCCTTGAAGGATGTTATGAACTAGATGCAATTCCAAAAAAAAAATCTGAATCTTTCAAGGTCCTTTTTTACTAAACCTTATTTCTAAAAATTTTAAACAATTTCAAATTCTAAAAATGTCAAGGGTGAGATTTGACCTTGCATTCTTTCTTTTGTCCAAATCTCTCAATTGCTGCTCCATAAAATTTCAAGATGACCTTTTAATGCAATGAAATAACTATAAATGTGCTTATTATGCTTGATTGCCAAACTAGGCATTACGTTTCATATAAAGTAAAGCTAGCAGTTTTTTTTTTTAAATAATGGTTCAGCAACATTGCTGAAACCAAGAAATGATATTACAAATGTTGCCAGTAACTATCTCAGCAGTACACCTGTTTTTTTGTTGTTAATGTCATTATTTCAGAGTATTCCATACATCGGTTCAATGATAATTTATCATCATGTCATCTAGGTATCTATTTAAACTTGAATCAGCATTTAATGCTTGCTATTGTCCAATGAGCTAATTCCCTGTAAATTATCTGGAGTTGTACTTATTCTACAGTGGTGACTACATTCAAAAGTGCATGATTAGCTGTAGATTAATCTGGGATAGGTAAAAGGGTGCAAATCCCACGTTCAACACATTCAAATCTTCCATTCATTTTTATTCATCCTAATTTGTAATTCTTCCTCTCCACGATCATGAATAGAACAAGTGCTTATTTATGGATTGCAGATATGCGTTTGACGCAAACACAGCTTTAGAAACGAATCTCCCAGAATATCTACAAAACAGACATCTGTCCAACAATGTGGCAAACTGTGCAGTAGCCCGTCCACAAAAAGCTGGGTGAGAGCAAAGTGAAGGTGAGCATCATTAATAATCCCGTTGACCAGCATTTACACAATTCATGTGTTGAAGAATTTTTGGATTCCACCAGAATCATTCCGTTTCAGGCAACATTACAGCCTGTGTCTGACCTCAGTATCAGGACACTGGGTGGAAAACTCAAGTGAATGTGAGATTAATGAGAACCAAGGCAAATACTGCCCACGGTCTCTAGTTCTTCCCTGGACACAAAGATTATTGTCAGTGAACCTAATGATCAAATGTTCAGTGTACAATTCCATTTTAACATAGACTACAAATACAGCATTGCATCCTACACAGCAAATACAACACTATATGAACAAATCTATTCTTCCAGTCCATATGGACAAACATGACCAGTTTAAAAGGTTGGTTGATAAAAGGTTCTGCTTCATTGTAAAGCAGGGATACCAACATGTAGATCTCCAAATGCATCAATCATACCTGTCATTGCAGGATCTTTCACTGAGATAATTTTTCCATTGATTTATTTACACAAAATAAAAGAAGCACTTTGCCATCTCATAAGAGTATCATAGAATTGTTAATGGGGCTTAGCAAACCACAGCCATGAGCCACCAGAACAGTCAGTCCTGGACCCCTGGAAGGCCCCCCAGCAACTGGACCGGTTAAATGGCCTGAGGACCTGAAATGCCATGAAACAATTCACAGAACCAACAGGGGGACCACAGATAAGCAATCAAAGTAGCATTTTCAATTAAAAAAAGTAGACCATTTAAACTTGAAATCCTCAATAACTGATATATCCATGGTGTGATTAATCAGGAGCTTTTTTTAAATCAACCGTTAGATGATTCTTTTCTAGTGATTAAATAGTACATGGGTTAGAGATTATACACTGGTTAGAAGTTGCCTCTTCTGGCAGAGCCACTAAAGTAAACTAATTACTGCCCCAGAAGGTTAAAGTGAAACTTACCATTATGTTCATTTTTTAATGACAATAAATCATTTTGATTTTAAGCATGCATTAGCAAGAATGGATTGGACTTGCATATTCAAGAAAAAACCTTGGCGAGTTGTACATCCTGTCACATGTGGAATTTAGAAATACTGGATTCACTTTTCTGTCATAACTATTGATAATTCCCAAGATTCATACAACACAGTTAGTTAAATATTTTGACTAAAAGGAGATATAGATAAAACAACTGCTTTTTAAATTAAACACTCCCAATGATCACTTAATTCCTTCAAAGTACACAATGTGAACTTTTTCTGATGGGAACTTATCTGCCTGTAAATTTATCTCATGTAGCCCGAGAGAGCAAATAGTCAGCTGTTTATGAACAAAATATCCAAACCAATATTTCAACTCTGAAGCTATTCAATATAATTTAATGTTCCTGCATGTATTGCCAAATTGCTTATTTAGAAGCAAAATGGTAAAAATTGACTTTTCCTGCTTAATCCCAGACACAGAAAAGAGGACATTGAATGAAAAACTCGATCTGAACCGATAACAGACTTGATCACAATATTTTATTGGTGATATTGCTGTCATCAATTACCAAACTATCAAAAAAATCTTCTAAACACAAATGGACCTCTGTAATATTAAACCCAAAATGGTTCTTCAAAGATAAACATTAACAAAGACATAATATATAACTAGAGGGTTGGACTAAACATATTACACGTTAGAGATTAGACATTTTATAGACCTGTATGTTTTATTGTGAATAAAAACAATGTAATGAAAACACATATGAATAAAAATGCTGGAAATACACAGCAGGTTAGAAACCATCCATGCAATACTTAAGCAATGATTATTCTGGTCACTGACTTACATCAAATGCTAACAGAATATGTGGAATGCATGTCTTACTGCAAAGGTGGAAAGAATTTAGAAAACAAAGTGTTATCTTATCAAGTAGAACACTTGTCAAGGGTAGCCAATAAGTCAAACATGTTTTAACCTTGCAAAATTCATGGGCAAAATCCACATTTGGAAGGGTACAAGCACAGAGATCTCCTATCTCCTGAAGGGAGACATTATGATAAGTTGGTTCAATTAATTCCCTCGGTTAAGACCGAAAGATAACTTAAGGCCCTGTCCCACGATGCGAGTTTACCCAAGAGCTCTCCCGAGTTTAAAAAAAAAAATCAAACTCGTGGTAAGTAAGTAGAATGTACGTAGCGGGTACGTCGGAGCTCGTGGATGTCTCGAAGCAGCTCGCAATGCTAACGGCAGGTACTCGAGAAACGCGGAAACTCGTGAAGTTTTTCCAACAGTATGAAAAATTTCCAAGAATAAAAAAAATACCCGTGATGAAGTACCACGAGTTTGATTTTTTTTTATTTTTTTTTTTAAATCGGGAGAACTCTTGGGTAAACTGGCATCGTGGGACAGGGGCTTTATTTTCATGCGACACAATGCACTGAAGCCAAAGGTGCCTGACATTTACTGGCATGAGTAATTCCAATGTTTGTAGCCTTGCCTGAAGGTTACAATTAAAAATCCAGAGTAACATTTAAGATTAATAAAGAGCTTCTACTCCAAAATAGAACAAAATGGTTGAAGTTCAGGCTGTATCACCTATTCATTTTATTTGGCCGTAATGGAAAGAGCAAGTCACAGTGAAGGTGACTTCACCAGAGTCCTTCCAGTAGCCAACGAACATTTTCTCCAACTCACAATGCGGATCCATTCACAAAAGGCACAATGGATGCGATCCTCACCCTGCAACCACTCGAAGAGAAACAGAAGAGCAGCCACAGTATCTGACCTTTCTTGACTTCACTAAACCTTTGATTGCATCATTGGGCGGAGCTGTAGAACACCCTCCTTACAAATGTGGCTTCCCCCAGAGTTCAACACTGCACTCTGATAAAAAAAAAAAGGTTCATGATGTTAATCTGGATCACTTCTCATATCACAGGTGCAATCTCTCAGCATATGAGGAAAATTACATTGAAAGATTAAATCCTTCAACCCGACCAAAAACTCAATGTCCTCTGGTGAACAGTCAATCCTGTCCTCTTATATGCATGCCTCTGGGACTTTGGACTACCTACAGCAGGCATGTCAAAGCACGAGAGAGGTATTTTTTAACAATGTTCTGCAAAGCACTTTACGTCCACTGGATGGATATGTGTGAACCAATGTCAGCATCCTCTCCCAGGTCAATATCTCCAGGATTGAACCAGTAATTACAGTTGGTGGGGTCTATCGTTGAGAATGACATCTCATTCACATGCTCGAAACAAATGCTATTTGCTGAACATTTATCAATGGGAAGAACAGGTAGACAAAGGAAAAGGTTAAAGGATGTGCTCAAAGTTCATTGGGAAATGCAATAAGTAACCCCACTGACTCCCGCAAATACGTGGCAGCGACCACTGGAAGTGAACCAGAAGCACTCAAAGTAGCATTGAGTACCTCAAATTCATGCTTCTGAGGCACAAACCCTCAGTATAAACAGTAGGAATAGCCCACCGCCTCACAAAATCACAGCTCATCTCATCAGACATGCCCTTCTCAATCTTTGGGAAAGTTTATGATTCCCACATTGGTCTCTTGAGCCTACTCTACTGAGAGTAGAGTGAAAGCAAATCTTTTTCACACAGAGAGTTGTGAATCTGTGGAATTCTCTGCCTCAGAGGGTGGTGGAGGCCAGTTCTCTGACTACTTTCAAGAGCTAGATAGGGCTCTTAAAGATAGCGGAGTCAGGGGATATGGGGAGAAGGCAGGAACGGGGTACTGACTGGGGATGATCAGCCATGATCACATTGAATGGCGGTGCAGGCTCGAAGGGCCGAATGGCCCACTCCTGCACCTATTGTCTAAATCATCTTCCACTCCAAGAAGATGGCAACATTTATTTTAAACAGGATAAGACCAGACATAGGAGCAGAATTAGGCCATTCGGCCCATCGAGTCTACTCCACCATTCAATCATGGCTGACCTATTTTTCCCTCTCAACCCCATTCACCTGCCTTCTCACTGTACCCTTTGACACTTACTAATCAAGAAGCACTTCAAAAATACCCATCGGTGGCAATAAATTCCACAGATTCACCACCTTCTGGCTAAAGAAATTCCTCCTCATCTTCATTCTAAAGGTACGTCCTTTTATTATGAGGCGGTGCCTTAAAGGGATCAACATATTCCTGTGAAAACAACCTTGGGGAATACCGACAAGTGGCATACCAAGGTTATTACAGCTGGTGGCATAGAAGTGGCGTTTGTGGAAATTGTTTGACTTGTGGTTCACGTAGAACCGCAGAGGTTACATTGTTTGGAATCCTGAAAATTGGAGTAATAATCTGGAGACCAACTCGTCCAAATCCAAATCCAGTCATAGTAGTTGGGGAATTTAAAGTCTGATGAAATAAATGCCACTATCAGCCATGTTAATAACATAAAAATCATCTGATCAATTGGGGTGGCAACATGGTGCAGCCAGTAGAGTTGCTGCCTCACAGCTCCAACAAGCTGGGGTCAATCCTGACCTCTGGGATTGCGTGCATGAAGTTTGCATGTGCGCCCTGTGACTGTGTGGGCTTCCTCCCACACATTAAAGATGTGTAGGTTGTTTGGTTAACCAGCTGCTGGAATTTGCCTTGATGTGCAAGTGAGTGGGAGTATCTGGGGAAGAGTTGATGGGAATGTAGTGAGAATATAATGGGATTTGTAGGATTATACTGAATGGGTGTTTTGACAGTTGACAAGGACTTGGAGGTGGGTTGAAGGGCCTGTTTCAGAGCTACCTGGCTCTTCAACTAACGTGCTTTAGGGATAGAGATCTGTGTGTCCCAGCTGTGTATGACTGCAAACAGAAATGTGGACGATCCTTAACGTCCCTCTGAAAATGGCCTAGTTTAGAATCAGTAAGGAATTGCGTATAACTCATGTTGATCTTGTCAGATAAGTCCACATTCCACAAGTGAATGAAGGAAATTAAATAAAGTTAATTGCTTAGAATGAAATTAGGCAATAAAATGCATTTTCTGGCATTCATCCATAAACACAGCATTGGATAAGCTTCAAAATGCGTTCCGCCAACGCCCAGCTCTATTCACCACCACTTTTCTTGACCCCATCAGTGCACCTAAAATGTCAAACAGCTTGTCAAATATGTAGAAATACGTGAGCAGAAATGCCCAACAAATAAATAGATGCAACCAAAAATGTAGTCTTTTTTTCCCTTAATCTATCCTTTCTTTAGATACAGACTCCACTACCTTTCCGGGGCATCTATCATTCACAGTATCCGTACCATTATCAAAATCAAAGATCCTATAGCAGAGCAAGTTAGACCACTCCTTCTAAATGCAATGGGCTGACGTGTAGTACACAACAGAGCTGAACGAGGGCCTATTTTTCATCCATTTCAGTAACCCGACCTGACTTGTAATCAACATTGCGGGGGGGATAGTTAGTGTTAATAAATTATAATTCTGAAAATGAGAAGAAGCCTTTTATCAAAGAACTTTTATTTTTACGAGGATGTTTCCGTAACCAGCTTCCATCTCCGCACTAGTATCTTTGCTCCGCTCTGGGATCTTTGGTGCGGAGACAGAAGCCGGTTACGGAAATGGGGCTGAAATTACCCATGAATCTGCCCATGACCGTACTACGTCTTTTTTGTCGAGTGATCTATCTTGCTTGTTCTAGCATCTTTGATCAAAATCATCCATTTCCACCTCGGTAACTTCACCCAGTTCCAACCTGCCTGACTCTCCCTCCAATTCAACTAGGGCAGAAACTCGCCCATGTCCTTGTTCCATACAGCATTGGGGGTTTTTCAATATCCTCCTGGCTGGCTTTGCTCCATTCTTGATTAACACACTCACTCAAAACCCTAGCACCTGTCCAAATTAACACCTGCTCCCATCCATCTATCACCTTGTGCTTGCTGATCCATTATGTATCCAATCACAAATCACGGTGGCGCAGCGGTAGAGTTGCTGCCTTGCCACGTTGGAGACCCGGGTTCAATCCCCAACTACGGGTGCTATCTGTACGGAGTTTGTATGTTCTTCCCATGACCTGTGTGGGTTTTCTCCGAGATCTTCGGTCTCCTCCCACACTCCAAAGACATACAAGTTTATAGATTCATTGACTTGGTAAATGTAAAAATTCCCCCTAGTGTGTGTAGGGTAGTGTTAATATGTGGGGATCGCTGGTCGGCACGGACCCGGTGGGCTGAAGAGACTGTTTCCACACTGTATCTAAACTAAATACTTTGATTTCAAAACTTTGATTTCACCCACGATTTCAAGCCTCACCATTCTAAACCTTTACCGTCACTATCATCTCTTGTTCCCTTTTAACCCATCAAGGGAATTGTGCTTCTACTTTAATTACTCACTGACAACACACCCATTCTTCACAATCTGTCCAGACTCTGCAATTCAGGATTTCGCTCCATCCTTTGAGGAAAGTTGACATACAGTACAAATGACAAACCTCAAAAAACTGGATGAAATAAATCTAATGTGCCGATCTATTGAATGGATTCACTTTGCCATCTTCAACACTTCCTGATGAGCACATCCCACTCATTTAAAAATGTTTTGCGACTAATAATAAAATCAATAAAATGCTTATTAGTTCATTTTTTCTTCTTTTACATGCATCTTGCCCTTTCTGTCAAATGTGCAACCCTCCTAAACCTCAGGATATTCAATTTGCCTGAGTCTATTAGTCTATAGTTTAGTTTACAGTTATAGCGCGGACCCAGGTCCTTCAGCCCACCGAGTCGGCACCGACCAGTGAACCTCGTACATTTGCATTATCCTATGCACTAGGGACAATTTACATTCTTTGGAGAAATGTACAACTTCAATATTGTGGGCAAGTTGGACCGAAGGACCTGGTTCCATGCCATATGTCTATTGTCTCTAATTGGTGAATGAAAGAGAAAGTAAACGCTGAAATACCTCAGTTTGATTACATTTCAGTCAGGGTATTTAAATTACTCACCATTAAGTACCATTAACTTCCTATCAGACTAAACTAAAAGGTAAACAGTATCTCAGCCATTGATCAAGCAAAGTGATAATGCCACAGCTCTGGACATCTGCATGTTCACACTGATCATAGAAAGCAGGATACAATTGGGAGGGTTTTTCAGTATATTCACACTATTCAATTTCCCTGAATTTACTGGAATTAACAACTAAAAAGACGTGAGATTAGCAATGGCTATCTGCTCTGAAAAAGTGCTTGGGTGAAAACTATTGAACATCACACCATATGCCACATGTCAAAGTTAACCACTCTCTGAATTATTAACCAATAGGCCATGTAGATTAGAAGTAAACCTTTGGGCAAATATTCTTAATTGACCTTAATTACCTTGTTTGTTCATAACCTTTCTAGCTTGATATAGCTTCACATAATTCTGTTTCCATCAAACAACGGCAATTGAGAAAAAACAACATCTGTTTATGAAATAGTTTGCAACACTTTTACCCACACAGGGTATAGTATTCCCTATCTAGTAGCAATTGCACACAATTTAAATCATGGAAGTATTTGGAATATAGCTAAACTGAAGACGTGCAGAGTTCTTACATTCTAATCTCTTAAACCCAAATTGCCTAAACTGGTTTCTCTGTATTATTCACCCTCCCACACACATCATCCTGGCACATATTTTTGTTTCTTTCTTCCTGGAGACCTTGCCCGACTTCTTCATAAAGGCAGCCATACAATTCAACTCGACCATTGCACCACATCACCACCCCTGAGGTACGATGCTCCTCTCAAACTCCCTCCCAGATTTCTTGCACTCGTGGTCCCTAAATGACACCCCACAGCTGAAAACACCACCAGATCGAATTTTTCATAATTTTAAAGATTTCTATCAAATCAAGTGTCAGTACTTTGTGGCTGCGTTACAACAAAGGCACAGATATACATGAGATAAAATCAGGTCAGGCAGGTTTATTACAAATGAATGTTTCTAGTTCAGCGCATACCTCAACTACATCAGATTTCAGATCATTTCAGTGAACATTTGGCACTCAATATGGAATGCTCATGGTTCCTCATGCATCAAACCAATATCCTGACATTAGCAGCAGTACAGGAGTAAGAAAATACATTATTTATTACCAACATTTCTTCCTTGAAAAAATAGAAACATAGAAACATAGAAATTAGGTGCAGGAGTAGACCATTCGGCCATTTCGAGCCTGCACCGCCATTCAATATGATCATAGCTGATCATCCAACTCAGTACCCCGTACCTGCCTTCTCTCCATACCCTCTGATCCCCTTAGCCACAAGGGCCACATCTAACTAACTCCCTCTTAAATATAGCCAATGAACTGGCCTCAACTACCCTCTGTGGCAGAGAGTTCCAGAGATTCACCACTCAAATGACAGCTGATTTAATGTCACAGAGTCACAGAGTCAGACAGCACTGAAACAGGACCTTCGGCCCATCTCTTCCATGCCAACCACAATGACCCACCTAAATTGGTTTGATTTACCTGCAATTGGCCCATATCACTCTAAACCGTTCCTATCCCTGAATCTTTCCAAATGTTTTTTTTAATGTTATTATTGTGCCTGCCTCAACTATTTCCTCTGGATCTCTCCTTCTGTGTGAACAATTGCCCCTCAGGTTCTTGTATTTTCTTCATCATAAAACCATGGCCTATAATTCATTGGTAGACAAAAATGTTGGAGAAACTCAGTGGGTGAAGCAGCATTTATGGAGCAAAGGAAATAGACAACGTTTAGGGTCAAAACCTTTCTTCCCTTACTCTATGCATTCACCCTATCTATTTTATACATCTTTTTAAGATCACCTCTCAGCCTCCTATGCTACAAGGAATAAAGTCCTAGCCTGTCCAACCTCTCCTTATAGTTCAGGCCTTTGAGTCCTGGCAAGATTCTTGTAAATCACCTTTGCACTCTTTCCAGCTTAGTAGTATATTTTCTATAGCAGAGTGACCAGAACTGAACACAAAAGCATTCTTCACTAACCTATCTACAACACTTCCTAGGGCCCTACAAATGACTGTGAAAGTCCTGCCCTAGTGCAACACTTCATACCTATCTGAATTAAACTCCATTAGCCATTCCTCAGCCTATTTGCCCAGCATTTCAAGATCCTACTGTAATTTTTGATAACTATCTTCACTGTCAACAAAACCACCTATTTAGTGTCATCTGCAAACTTACTCGTACATTCTCATCGTTGATACAGATGTCAAACAGCAATAAACCCAACACTGATCCCTCCATTCCACAAAATAATCTTCCACACCAGCCGCTACTTCCTACTATGAAGCTAATTCTGTGTCCAGTCAACTAGCTCTGGATCACATACAATCTAACCTTCCAGAGCAGCATACCATGTGTGACTTTATCAAAGGTCCTGCTGAAGTTCATGCAGACTACGTCCATAGCCCTGCGTTCATTAACCTTCTTGGTCACGTCTTCAAAAAACTCAATCAAATTTGTGAGACACAATAACCCATGCAGAAAACCATGCTGACTGTCGCTAATCAACCTGTGTCTTTCCAAATGCATGTACCTGTATATCTTATCCTCTCCATTAATGTTCTTACTGTTAGGCTTACTGTCTATAGAAACATAGAAAATAGGTGTAGGAATAGGCCATTCAAGTCAGCATCACCATTCAATATGACCATGGCTCGTCATCTAAAATCAGATTCACCACTCTTGTGTGAAAAAAGTTCTTCTCCTCGGTTTTAAAGGATATCCCTTGATGTCCTGGAAACGTTAGCCCTAAGAGCTAAATCTAACTCTCTCTTGAAAACACCCAGTGAATTGGTCTCCACTGTGGCAGAGAATTCCACAGGTTCATAACTCTCTGGGTGAAGTTGTTCCTCATCTCAGTCCTAAATGGTCTACCTCTTATTCTTAAACTGTGTCCCCTGGTTCTGGACTCCCCTAACACCATGAACATTTTTCCTGCATCTAGTCTGTCCAATCCTTTAAGAATTTTACGTGTCTATAAGATCATCTCTCATCGTTCTAAATTCCAGTGAATACAAGCCCAGTCTACCCATTCTTTCATTACAAGATTACATCGCACAACATTAGCCACCTTCCTGTCTTCCAACACCTCACCTATGCATAATGAAGGCTCACATATCTCAGGCAGGACTTCTGCAATTTCTTCTTTAACTTCCCTCAGTGTTCTTGGATGCATCTGATCAGGCCCGGGACATTTATCTACCTTCACACACCTTAGGACATCCAGCACATCCTTGACTGTAATGCATAATGTCCTCAAGACATCTCCATTAACTGTCCCAAGTTCCCCAATCTTTATGTTTTTCTCTGTAGTAAAAACAGAGGAAAAATATTCATGGATACACCTTGCCCATTTCCTCTGGCTCCACATGGTGGTTTCTGAGGGGCCTTACTCTCTCATTAGTTACCCTTTCCCCTTATTATACCCAGATAAAATGTATTTGGCTTTAACTTGGTCTTGTCTGCCAGAGCTATCTTGTGCCCCCTTTTTGCCCTCCTGATTTCATGAATCCCCTCAACTCCCCCAGCATACATTTAGTCCCAGATGCTGTACCTGGCCCATGCCTCCTCCTTTTTTCTGACCAGAGCCTCAATTTCTCCCATAATCCAGGGTTCCTTACTCCCTGCCTTGTCCTTCATTCCAACAGGAACACACATACAAAAAGCTGGAGTAACTTTTTGTATGTGGGATAGGCAGCATTGCTGGAGAGAAGGAATGGGTGATGTTTCTGGTCAAGACCCTTCTTCACACTGAACCTTGACCTTAAAAATCACCCATTCCTTCTCTCCCGAGATGCTGCCAGTCCCGCTGAGTTACTCCAGCTGTTTGTGCCTATCTTTGGTTTAAGCCAGCATCTGCAGTTCCTTCCTACACAGGAACACATACCTTGGACTCTCACTATAACACTTTTCAAAGCACCCCATTGACCAGATGTCCCTTTGCACAAAAGCAATCTACTCTAATCAACTTTTGCATGTTCCTGTCTAATACCATCAAAGTTGGCCTTGCCCCAATTTAGAACTTTAACTTGTGGAGCAACTTTCAACAGCATCTTCACCTTCTTCACAGCTTTCCCCCAAGAATTAGTCTTCATACCCAAAAATAGACAAATGGTTGCACGTGTCATACACATCGACACCCAACAGAAGTAATTGAATGATAAACAGAGGCTTTATGTTATATGTTAAATTAAGAAATACAGCATGGAAATGGTCCCTTCAGCCCATCATGTCCATGTCGACCATCCCTGGATACATTTCCTAGCCCTTTCTAAAGGGACGTTGATACCAATAGCACCAACTTTGCTCAGAATACTTGACTCGCCTTCAATCACTTGGTCTGCATAAATCAATATCATATGGGTAGGGAAGGTTTGGAGAAATATGGGCCAAACACGGGCAGCTGGGGCTGGCATTGATAGGGCATCTTAGTTGGCATAGACAAGTTGGGCCAAAGTCTATGACTCTAAATCCCACAATGTGTTTACTGGGTACACTCAGGCACATGCCCTGCTCTATCTTTGCAGTTTAAATCATCTTTATTTGAGTAGGTAGATACAGAACAATTGATGTTTTGGGAGATTAAGTCCATAATTCACGTTAATATTTCTGGACAAGACTATTAGTTTAGTTGAGCATCTGCTCAGAGCGTCACATATTACGGGTGGTACAGTGGCACAGCTGGTAGAGCTGCTGCCTCACAGCATCAGAAACCCCTGTTTGATCCTGACCTCAGGTGCTGTCTGGCTGGAGTTTGCAAATTCTCACTGTGACAGTGTGGGTTTCCTCCGGGTGCTCCGGTCACCTCCCACATCCCAAATATGCATGGGTTTGTAAGCTGGTTGGCCTCTGCAAATTGCACCTAGTCTGTACGGAGTGAATAAGAAAGTGGGATAACATAGATCTGGTGATAACAGGTGATAGATGGTTGGCATGGACATGGTGGGCCAAAGGGACCATTTCCTTGCTGTATCTCTTAGCTTACCATATAACCACAACCTCAAATAATCTCAAAATGGAATCATTATAAACAACAAGCTACTTGGAAACTACGTTTTAAAAAGTCTTAGAACAGTGTGGTCATTTCATTCCAGTCACTGCAAGACTTGTTCTACATCTTTGTGTCCATCATCTCTACAACATGTTAGCACAAAGAAGCTTCTATTTCACAATTAAAAACATGTTACAAAACCTCAGTTATGTATAAATTCCTTAACAATGCAACAAGAACAGATCAGTTGAATTAATTACATGGCATATTACATTATTACTGTAAATGATAGGAATTCTATACATGGAAGAAGTTAACCAGTTCAACTTCAATGGGCAATGTACAGCAAAACCGGTAAGCCCCCGTCCCACTTACGTGTCCTTGGCACGCTAATTACGCGACCTCGTGGTCGCGTTGAGGCGCAGCATACTTCCGCGAACGTCGCGCGCGATTTCATGCGCCCGCACAGCCGTCTAGAGCGCGTGACGTCATTTGAAGATGGACAGAATGCAGGAGTAACTCAGCGGGACCGGCAGCATCTCTGGAGAGAAGCAATGGGTGATGTTTCGGGTCTAGACCCTTCTTCAGACTGAAAGAAGGGTCTTGAGATTAGTATCTCTTAACTGCTGTTAAAAAGTTATGCTCAAGTGAGAATTGCTGTACAACCACCAGATGCCAGGTATAATGTTAACCATTCTTTGAATTATTAACCAATAGATCAAGCAGATCAGAAATAAACCTTTGGATAAATGTTCTTAATTTTCCACACAACAATCAACTCCCTTTAGGTCTGTTTGCTCGTAACTATTTCAGCTGGATAAAAATTAATATGATCCTGTTTCCATAAAGCTACTGTGACTGAGAAAAATGACATCTGCTTATGGAAGAGTTTCAACAGTTTTACACATTCAGAGTAGGGCATTCTCTAGCTGAATAGATATTACACACAATTTAAACCAAGGAGGTGTTTGGAATATAGCCTCATCTGGAGAATGCAGAATTCTCAGATTCTTCTCTCCAGAGATGCTGCCTCTCCCGCCGAGTTACTCCAGCTTTTTTGTGTCTATCTTCGGTTTAACCCAGCATCTGCAGTTTCTTCCTACACATCCTTTCGTTCATTTCTTCCTGGAGACCTTGCTCATAAATGCATCTCTGCAATTCACCTTGGCCATTTCGTCTCATCATCATGCTTAATTAAAGAGTTTTCCCCAGAATTTCTCCTACTTATGGCCCCTGCTGTTACACACCACCCATCTGAAAACTCTACCCTATCAAACCCACCATAATTATGAGTAGCATAATAACCATATAACCATTACAGCACGGAAACAGGCCATCTCGGCCCTACAAGTCCGTGCCGAACAACTTTTTTCCCTTAGTCCCACCTGCCTGCACTCATACCATAACCCTCCATTCTCTTCTCATCCATATGCCTATCCAATTTATTTTTAAATGATACCAACGAACCTGCCTCTACCACTTCCACTGGAAGCTCATTCCACACCGCTACCACTCTCTGAGTAAAGAAGTTCCCCCTCATGTTACCCCTAAACTTCTGTCCCTTAATTCTGAAGTCGTGTCCTCTTGGTCAATCCTCCATAACACTCCACGAGTAGCATGTTATTCTTAACTTTGAATACAGCAACTCAGTCATTTTCTTTTGCATTACAGCAAAGGCACGTTTTATATAGAGAGCAAATCATATCAGTCATGTTACAATTGAGTGTTTTTCGCTTACAAAATGCAATTAGATCAAAATTCAAAACATTTCAGCTGTGATCAAACTCAAAAGGGTGGAGCTTTTGAGAGTCCTGCAACATGTTGTGCTGCTATCTTGACCTTTCATTGAAAGCCTGCAACACATGACTGCAGAAACTGTGATGCCGGTAACTGAGATCAATTGTTTTTGAAATCCAGGGAAACCAAGGATGTGGGATTTGGGCAAGAGCATGGGGTTGAGGTGCAGGTTATTCACAATCTCTACAAACAGTACAACATGCTCACAATACTCCTGGCTGTATTTCTTACACTTGTTTCATTGAGTTTATAATTTACAGGTGCAAGCCTGGCAGTATTTGACTGCCAAGATTTCCCAGATAGATTAGCAAATGTGCATGTTTGTGGGGGGGATTAAAGGCAATTTCTAAGAGCCATGTTCCAAACTTTATTATAATCATTTGTATTCTTTATAATGCAAACACACACGGCAAGTAGTATCTCCACATAACTCTTCACTAATGTATCGATTTCTGGCAAAATAATGAGATATTTACCACATATTAATTGCCATGTGAGGTGGGGGTAAGTTCATAAATGATAGGAGCAGAATTAGACCATTTGGCCCATCAAGTCTACTCTGCCATTCGATCATGACGGATCTATCCTTCCCTCTTAACCCTATTCGCCTATCTTTTCCCCATTACACCGTACTAATCAAGAATCTAGATTAAGCAGAGTGGGCATATACTCACACAGGGTTAAATGAGAGGTCAACTCATTAAAACATGCAAAATTAATGTGGCTTGAAATGTGGGTTGATGAAGGGATGATATTTCCCCTGCATAGGGCATCTGGAACCGGTTTTAACACGAGCATTCAGTTATTTAGGATAGGGATGAAAAAAAAAAAGAGAAAAAAATGGCTTCATCCATAGGGTTATGAATTTTTAGAAATTCTCCAACCAAGAAAGCCATGGAGGTACAGTTGCTCAAACTGACAGATAGAGTGTGAGAGATTTTTGGATATTAAGAGAATCGAGGGATGTGTGGTAGGTGAAGGAGAGCGGAGCAGAAGTAATAGATCAAACATGATCTTACAGAATGGCACAGCATGTACAAGGTACTGAATGGTTGAGTCTGAAGAAGGGTCTCGACCTGAAACTTCGCCCATTCCTTCACTCCAGAGATGCTGCCTGTCCCACTGAGTTGTGTCTATGTATGGTTGGTGCTTCTGTTTTAAGGTCATGGCCTTACTTCATATGCACAAATAAATGAAGCAAGCCAAAACTCTTGTTAGTATTTGCAATATCTCAGTCATATTTGGCTATTCATTTCACTGCACATCGCGTATGTGTATGTGACGAATAAACTTGACTTGACTAACAAACCTATAACTGCATCATTATTATTAAAAAATTAAAACATCAGCCGTGTAATATCGGCTTTAGATCTAGCTTGGTGTAAAAGACATCAAGGGACAGGATTGAAGGATAAATTTATTGAAAGCATTTGACTTCTTGCAGTCTTTCGGCCAGCAAATGTAGATGTTTATTTGGATAGATGTTGTGTCAATCGTGCGTGCATACCTTTGTCTGAATCCCTGCCTACCAGCAAAACTGAAGTCCTAGTTAAGAAATGTTCTGGGTTCAGTCAGGCAAATGCAGTCTAAATTCATGTCATTTTTAGAGAATTAATATTTACGCAACATAGCAGTTTGGAGTTAGACAAAAACAGCGGTGCCAAGATTTCAAGAGGGTTGGTCCGTCAAGAAAACTATGACACTAACAAGGTTGGGAAACACAGACACCGAGCATAACGATGGCTGAGATACAAAAAAAAAAAATCAAGGAATATGGACTGGGTGAAAAAAATGGACTTGAGTGGTGACTTTATTGAAAAGCAGAATCTGGGTGTTTGAGCCAGCTCTGCCCTTGTGTGGTGGAGTACATGCACCAGTCAGTATCAATGGTGCTGACGTGGAAATCATTGCAAGCTTGAAGTTCCTTGGTGTTAACATTAACAACACTCTGTTGTAGAGCAGCCACATTGAAGCAACAGGCAAGAAGGCACACCAACTCCTCCCTACAGACTGCAATTACCAAAAGCCTTGGTGCACGTGACAATAAACTAAACAAAAAAACAAATTACTCCTACAAACTTTTACAGATGCACCATAGAAAGCACACGGCTGGCTTGCATCACAGCTTGGTTTGGAAACAGCTCCATCCAAGACAGCAAGAAATTGCAGAGTAGTGGAAGTAGCCCAGTCCATCACACGGACCAAACTTCCCACTATTGACTCAATTTACACCCGTACTGTAACTATGACTGAAGTTGTACTGCTAACATTTACCTTTTGATCTGCAACTACTTTCAGAACAATATTAGCATGTCATTCTTCACTTTCAAGATTCTCTTTTCCTATTTTCTTACTCCATCCCAGCTTTCTCATATGCATGTGTGTAACGTTTTATGTGGTTTCAGTGCCTAGACTGGAGCACTGACATGGTGCTGATCATGTAGCAGCTTCTGCATCTGGGGCAGGATGACCCATTAACACAAACACATATAACATTGCCCACATCCCCAGCTATGGGCTAATTGTCCCATTGCCTTGTGCGTACTTCAGGAGAAGATGAGATTGAGGGAGAACGTCCCCCTCATGGTGAAAAATGGGACGACAGGAGTAAACACAGACAGAAAATCTGGAGTAGAGCCCCATAGGCAGTCTAACACTGAGGAGCATCCCACAATCATTCCCGCGTCTCACACAACTGGAATAATCTTCAGTCGTCTTAACTTTCTCTCGCCACTGTGACCAGATGTGCAAGCACCAGACATCAATGTGAACCATGGAGAGCCAGTCACCACACCACTTTAAATCTGTAGCTTAAAATATACTTTGAAAAATCTTGGTTCTAAGAATCAAGTAGAACTAAGATTTCTCTCCGTGGATTGTCACCTTGTCGTAGTGGAGAAGCTTGTGTGGACCTGAGATCCTGAGAGCGATGCCATCTGGAACTATGCTCCAGGTAGGGCCACCCATGGCGTAAGGTCGAGGGGGAGGCCTCTGATAAAGAGCAATCCAACCAAGACCTCAACAGTGGAATAAGCGGAGGACGATGGCTGACCTTAGTGGAGCGTCACAACAGCTGTGAAGGCGGATGAAGGCTGCAGCAGAAAAGGGTCTCCGGTCGTTTTGGACTCCATGCCACTGGATGTTGACCCAGATATGACAAGGACCATGGGGTGGCTGTCTGCGCACCAGTCTCCCCACCTTAACACAAAGTCACGTATAGTTGTCCTCCGTGTAGGGAATAGCACCCTGGAGACTCCCATGCTCGGCCCAAGAAGATTTTGCAATGTATATTTTAAGCTACAGATTTAAAGTTGTGTTATTTCCCAGTGTTATGACGGCTGCAGGTAAATGGATAACTGTGGTTTATGAGTTCACTGCCTCAGTTAAGTACAATTGGGATTAGGCAGAGAAAACTAAAGGAGGAATGGAATGAGCTTTGAATCCACTTGTCAATGTAGGCAATTTTGTGAAATTAATGTTTATTTCACGATGACCCAGTTATTTGCCAGCATGAGCCTCGGAGTGGATAAAATCCAAGCTTACAAAGCTGCCTTGGAGAAAAGCATAATGGATCACACTGCATTCAAAGACTCTCAAGACATTTCCTGAACTTGCACAGCGCTTGTAATAAGGTAGCTATCTCCAGTGCACAGAATTTTCCCAGAGTAAATGGTAAATATAATACTGCCATCAATTAAAATACAGATTTTTAGCTAAATCACCACTCAGAATTGTTATAGAAGCCTCCAATATTGCACTGGATTATTTGAATCTTTAAATTGCATATTAACATTCCATCTGCATCCATTCAGTGGCTTTGGAAGAACAGAAGGGGTTTTGTTAACATTTTGTCTTTGTATAAAACCATGATATAATTCAGGCTGGCTGCTATTGTTGTATTCTGTGTTCAAACACAGTGAGGCAAGATTTAGAAACACTTTCAAAAGCTTGTGTAAACACCTGGGCCGCAGGATAGATCAGCCTGACTCAGAGCACAATTATTGGAACAGAGAAAGGGTTCACTGTAACCCCTCTAGTACAGTGGTCCCAGTCCAATATATGATAAATAGATGGAAAGCAAGCATTTATGATGATTTTTTTTGCGTTGATACATATTTTCATTGAAAATGGAAGGTCTTTACCTTAAGAATGATTTACAGTTAGGAATAAGAATACTTTATTATCACATGTGACTAGGCACAGTGAGATTCTTTGCTTGCATATACAATGTATGATGATTTGTTTGGAGTCGATATGTATTTTCATTGAAAATGGAAAGTCTTTACCTTAAGAATTATTTACAGCGCTCAGTATTATTTAAGGATACTAAGGGTTAAAGAAGCCAGGAAGGAATATTCACAATGAACTCATTGAATGGGGAAGAGTCCTGAAAGGCTGAATGGCGACTCCTGACCCAAGGTCCTGGTATAACTAAATATTCCAGTCACGCACATGCTTTAATTTTCTTTTCCAAAAGTACAAGTAAAGCTTAATCCATTTTCCTTAGTTCAAATATTTTAATTGAAATTATTCGAGTACTCTTTCCATACACTTAAGTTCCCACTCATGATACTTAGTTGGGTTAAATTATTGACTTTATTTTGAGTTTTGTTTTGACATAACAAGACAACTTTGAAGTAATCAGGACAGCTTTGAAGCTTTGGAAAGGGAGCTCTTAAGGAAGTGATTAATCTCATGAAATATTTCATCCAATTAAAGCTGCAGCAATGGCTGACTTCCATAGAGTTCACCAATAAATAATAAAAGCAGCACAAATGGGCAATTTAGATGGTGGACATTTTAGCATTGCATACTTTTGAACAATTGCAACAGGGCACCGATTCTCCATCATGTCACCATAACCTCATTCAATTATACTGAACTGCAGACTCCAACTAATAATGAGTTGCATGATTTAGGTCACATTACTCTTACATGGGCGTCTCTCTGCATATTTTAACGGTAGCTTAAGTAACTTCACTTTTTTTACATGTGAAAAGGCAAAGTTACCTAAGCTAGCATTCAACATTTGTTCAGTTGAATATTATCATTGTCACCACATCATACACCATGAGAAATATTCCACATTGTGGATTTGTAATCTTTCATTCGTAAACTGGATCTTTAATATTTAGCCAATGTTGACAGCTGAGGTATGAAAACAAATTCAATGGACATTTATTTAATGTGCTGCCTCCAATGAGAAGGAAGAATTATGAAAATCCTATTTAATTAATATACAAATTGATTTAATAACTTTCATAAATAAGTTTTTAATTTAACATTGCCATTTTATACATCTCAAAATACCCCCTTCAAATGTAACCAGGACTTGTTGGGCAAATACTGAATCTATAATCGCTTGTTTTCACTTAGCGTGCATCAAACTTCACACAGACATCACTATACCCTTTACTTAAATCTCAGTCAAGCCACAATTCACATCCTATGGGGAAAAGTGAGGCCAATTTCACATCAGTCACAGACTACCCAGGATATTCAGACATTTGCTGTCTGGCATTCTAATTCACAATACTGACTATCAGGATAATTTATACCCTCAAATGAGACCCTCAAGAATATACAGCTTGGAACCAATGAATAACTAGTTTGAACATTAGCAATCTGTTGTTTTATAAAGGGACAGTTTTCTCCATCGGAAATAAAACATTGAATTAAAATTACTTCAAAGTACTATTATGATGACCAAACCATTGGCGGCACAAGGTTAGATTTCCAATCTACTACACTTTTACTGATTTGAAATGACTGCGTTTTGAAATGACTGATCTGAAATGGAGAGGGGAGGGGGAAGAGGGGGAAGAGAAAAGGGAGGGAGAGGGGTAAACCACCCCTCAGTTACACTGGACTGACCCGAAGAGGCTGGGGGGGGGGGGGGGGGGGGGGGGTCACCGGGGGGGGGAGGGCTTTACAGGATAAATTACATCATAAAAATATACATTAAAAGGGTTTGTAATCGAACAAAATACATTAATTTCCCTTGCGTTATCCCGTTTTCAAAGCATGGACACAAATTTCTGGAACCCACCCAGATATACGATGCAAATATTGTTCAAATGTTGATGCATGACTTGCATGACTGATACCTCATCCACATCCTAAGCACACATTCCCCTGCCATATTGAAAAGGTTTGGACCTTCCCCCAGTCCTGCCCTTAAGTTTTGTTTTGCTCCAGTCATCTCCGATGCCTGCCTTTTAATCGCAGATCTTCAAGCGAACTCTTAAAAGTATATTAGTTTCTTTGAATAAAACGTGAACAAATACATTTTAAGAAGCTTTTGAGTGTAATCTTTAATTTATTAACCTTCTAATCCCACACTAATATAGATAGCAAATACTGTAAGAACATACTCAATCTCGGAAGACATTCAATTTTTGTTTAATCAAAATCTAAATGTTGTGGATGCTAGAAATCTGAAATAAAACAGGAAATCCAGAAATACAAAAAAACAGGAAATGCTGGGAATGCTTAGAAGGGCAGCAAAGATTTGTAAGCAGCAAATATTTGGGCTTGATGACCTTCCACCAGAACTGTTATTTTCTTTTATTTATTTATCTTTTGGGAGACATACATCACTGGCATGCTCTGTATTTATTATCGATCCATTACCATCTGTGAACAGGTGGCGATAAACTACCATGCACAACTATGCAATCCTTCGAAATGCTGACTTCAGGCACTTGTATTGAGCGACATTGAAGGCAATGTATTTCCAAGTCCGCCTAACATGCAACTTAGTGGGGAACATGCAGATTGTGTTCCCATGCACCCGATACCCTTGTCCTCCTTGCTGATATGGATCACTGCTTTGGAAGATACTATCAGAACGGTTTTGGCAAGGATTTATAGTGCACTTTATATCTGGGGAGAGGAGCAAAGGAGTGGCGGAACTACCTTGAAGGGGGGGGGAAGAACAAATGAGGACCTGGTGTGAGGGGACCATCAGGAGGAGGGGGAGGGTGGAGAACAAAGGTGGGCCTGGTGCGGGATACTTTGTGACTTTGTCGGCACCCTTTATGTGGCGACCATTGCATACCTTGGGTACGCAAGGAAAGAATTTCAGTGGCTCGTCACATGTAACAATAAAGTATTCATTCATTCATGATATACACTAGCGCCACAACATGACAAAGGAATGAATGCTTAGGCTAATGGATGTGGTGCCAGTCATGTCTGATGCATTGCACAGGATGGTATTGAATGTCTTAGGAGTTGGAGCAGCACTTCTGCAGACAAGTGGAGAAAATTGCATAGACACCAAAAGCCGGAGCAACTCAGCGGGACAGGCAGCATCTATGGGGAGAAAGAATGGATGATGTTTCGGGTTGAGACCCTTCTTCAGACACTGCTAACGCATTACGCTCCTAACATCATCCTGTAGATGGTGGAAAAAGCTTTAGTGTATCATGAGGTAAACCAGTCACTGCAGGATCCTCAGATGTTGACCTATTGAATTTATACAGCTGGACTGGTTGATTTTCAGGCTAACGGTAACTCCAAACACATTTGATGAGAAACAGGAGAATGTTTCTTTAAGGTACACAAAAATGCTGGAGAAACTCAGCGGGTGCAGCAGCATCTATGGAGCGAAGGAAATAGGCAACGTTTCGGGCCAAAACCCTTCTTCAGACTGATGGGGTGAACATTTTATATGAAAATGCTATTCTTTGTGATAATCAATTTTTAGCTATTGATTAATTTTTTTTTTTAAACTAAGCGTTATTACAATTTCAACTGAACCCCAACCATTCAGCTCAAGGCTCGAGACTTAAGAGATTATAATTGAACAAATGCAACTAATTTGAGAATTGACTCTTTGCCAATTGTGAACCAATTCGAATAAGTTTAATAAGAATACGTTTCACCCACCATCATTTTCCACCACCATACGTTTTCCACGCATCATGTCCGAGACAATAGAATATATATATAGTTGCAAGATCATTTAAATGTATACATCAAATCAATCATAATGTTTTAAGTACAAGGCTTTGAGGACTTTCCACAAATTATTTATGTTTTTGTTATCCTTAATATTGCACCTTTCACAATGCAGACCGTAAACACAATCCTATTAACCAGTGGTCACTAGTTGCAAGTCATCTCCAGAAAAGACTACGATTTCCAAAATGAAAAGAGTTGCGTTCTTCCATACAATCTCTGATCCCCATCGGTTCACCGAGTGACTGAAATAGAACTCACATCACTGCACATCCATATTCAGGAAATGCAATTCTATTGAAGACTAGCTGCTTTTTATTTAAAAATAAATCAACAGCTGTCACAACAGGTCTTTTTCCATCAGGAACAAAATATTCTTTTCCCAATGAACTGTGATATCTAGTTAAAATATGCAAATACTGGAGATAATGATTGTAATTGGATAGAGTCACGTTGTGAAACTCGATTGAGCACAGTTGTTATGTTATCAGTTGTCTTATATGTAATCCTTTCGCATGCTTTAAATAACATTTATTTTCTAAAGAAAAAGGACCCGTTCTCAGTTGATAAAGAATGCAAATTCCTTTCAAATAATAAAAAAAGGTGCGATATTAATATTCGCAATAAATACGTCAGCTTTTTACATTCCATTTAAGTAGCTTATGAAACTCATCTTTAAGAAAGATATTGAGTAGTTGTGATGGTGATTGGTTACAGATATATTAATGTTCAAGTGCTGACATAAAAATGGTGATAAGCCAACTGAATATCAGAGCATGCTCTAAAACTGGAAATGTGCCAAGAACATTGACATGGCCTGTTCTGTTTAAATTTGTGACCCAATGTGAAGCTTGTATTGAGTAAGGAGGATTAACCAAGTCAAAAGGGCCTTACCCAAGGTGGCCATTCTGTTCAGATCAGATAGGCTATCCCTGCAATTAGGTTCACCCAAACAAAATGGATAAAAACATTACTGGAATTGTTCAACTGAAATCAATAATGAAGAACAAATAAATCAAGATCAATAATTGTTCATTATTGAGGGAATATAGGTTGTGGAGTTCTGGTACTGAGATAAATAACCAGCCGCAACCTTTTTTGAAATACAGAGCGGGGAAAAGGGGCTGAGTGGTCAAATTTTCCCTCTCCCCTGACTCTCGGTCTGAAGACAAGTATCGACCCGATCACCCATTCCTTCTATCCCATTACTCCAGCATTTTGTGTCTGTGTTCTGCTATTCGTTATGTTCTTGGAGGTGAACAATAAAATGGAACACATTACAAGTGTACTGCTTAGTCACAGGAAATAAAGTAATGCAATTGATGGCAGAATTGCCTTTGGTGATTGTGGCATGAATTAGAGATGTTGCTCTTCTTGGGCACCAGTATTATTATTATTGATGCCCTTTTAAAGCAGGTGGGAACCTCGGATCTCAATGACTATCGACCAGTGGCACTAACGTTTGTGGTGATGAAGTGCTTCGAGAGGTTGATCATGGCACAAATCAACTCCTACCTCGACAAAAACCTGGACCCACTGCAGTTCGCTTACCGCCACAACAGATCAACGGTGGATGCGATCTCGCTGGCTCTCCACTCCGCTCTGGACCACTTGGACAACAAAAACTCATATGTCAGGCTGTTATTCATTGATTACAGATCGGTATTTAATACTATCATCCCCTCCAAGCTGGTTACCAAACTCCCAGAACTGGGTCTCTGCGCATCCCTCTGCAATTGGATCCTCGACTTCCTCATTCACAGACCACAGACTGTTCGAATTGGTGAAAAAGTGTCAGCCTCAATAACAATCAGCACGGCGGCACTTCAAGGCTGCATGCTCAGTCCCCTGCTGTACTCGCTCTATACTCATGACTGCGTAGCCGGTCATTGTGCGAACTCAATCATCAAGTTCGCTGACGACACAATTGATTAACAGATCCTAAACATATGTGTTGATGTTACGTATTTCTTATTAAAGCGTAAAACTGGTACTGCGAGCAGGACCATTAGATTGAGTAAAAATCAAGCAATGTCAACACCATAGAATGTCAGCACAATATGCTGGAGTAACTCAGCGGGTCAAGGAGCATCTCTGGACAAAAGGAATAGGTGATGTTTCGGGTCGAGACCCTTCTTCAGACTGAGAGTTAGGGGAGAGGGAAACTAAAGATATGAAAAGATACAAAGAGGTTTTGTTCCTCCAATTGCGTTTGGCCTCTCTCTGACAGTGGAGGACACCCTGGCCAGAAAGGTCAGTATGGGAATGGAAGGGGAGAAGGGCCTGTCCCACTTTCCCTGAGTTAGTCATAAATTCTCCCGAGTTTTCAAACCGCAGAATGTTCGTAACGAGTCCGTAGGAGTCTGTGGATTTATCGTAGCGGCTCGTTATGTCAGCCGTAGGTACTCGGGGCTATTTTCTTTTTACTCGTGGACATTTTTCATCAGGCTGAAAATAACGTCCGACTTACCTGATGCCCCGAGTACCTATGGCTGGCATAACTAGCCACTACGAAATATCCACGGACTCTTACGGCCTCCTACGGACTCGTTACGAACATTCTGCGAGTTTGAAAACTCGGTAGAATTCAGGAATAACTCAGGAGACTTTGTGAATAACTCGGGAAAGTGGGACAGGCCCTTTAAAGTGTTTGTCAAACAGAAGATCGTGTAGACCAAGGCAGACCGAGCGAAGGTCTTCAGCGAAATGATCACCCAGTCTGCGCTCGATCTTGCCTATATATAGGAGTCTACATTTAGAACAGCAGATCCAGTAGATGGGGTTGGAGGAGGTGCAAGTGAAGCCTGGAAAACAGGTCATTGAAGAGATGGAGGGTGTGTGAGGTGTCTTGGATATAGGTCAGGAGGGATTGGACAAGGGAGGGGATAGGATAGTTGAAGTATGTGGAAATGATTCCAGTGGGACCGCAACAATGGGTCTCCCAGGGCTGTTCTGTTTATGGATTTTGGGGAGAAGGTAAAACCGGGCCGTGCAGGCCAGGGAACGGTGGAGAAGAGACGCCCGGAAGTGATAAATTGGAGATGGTCTGTGAGATAATGACCTGGTGTTCATCTGTGGGGCCATCGTCCAGAGATAAGTAGGAGGAGGTGTCCAAGAGTTGGCGTCTGGCCTCAGCCCAGTAGAGGTCAGCTCGCCAGACTACCATGGCACCTCGCTTGTCAACGGGTTTGATGTCAACACCATGGCACATAAACACTGTAATTGCTTCCATGATAAAAAGGATTTTTTATTTTAGTGCCTTTGAAATTCCAGATAATTTAAAAACATCATACGTACTGTATCCAGTTAATGGGGAAGATATATTGCAGATGTCATTAGCAATAAAAGAAGACTGCTTCACATATTTGAAATGGACAACAAGTTGCTTTGCAACAGTCCCCTACGTATATGATAAAGTGATTACTCATAGAAACTCTGTAAAACACAATCAGCTAAATATTACTTCTTAAAGTGCTTTAATCGTCACTTATTCTTCTGTATTCTGCCATGTCATTAACTGAGCAATATTGTCATTTTGACTTCTTTCCAGAAACCACCCTCAGCATTCCATTAATTGATGTGCCTGCACAAAAAGACGGTTATACTTGTTCTGGTCTGTGCTGCGATTTGCTGCTGCTGCATGAATATGAATGCAATTCTATTCACTACTTTGTTGCATATATTAATACAGCAGATTAATGAAACAAGCCAATGTTCAGAAAGAAGCGGAGGAATAAAACATTCAAACTAGCCAAAACTCTGGAGGAACTTAGCGGGCGAGGCAGAATCTGCGGAGGGAATGGACAGTGATGGTTCGGGTCGGGAACCTTCTTCAGACCCAAGCATCTCAATTGCCTGTCGGAGTCAAACAGCACAGGAGCAGGCCCTACCTACAGCCCAACGTGTCCAGGCTGCCCATCCATATCAATTCCATTTTCTTGTCCAGCATTAGCCTAGTGTGACATGACGTCTCTAGTGAACATATAAATATTTGTTAAATGTTGTGAGTGCCCACCACCAACACCCACTCAGGCACTGTGTGCAAGATTTCAACCAGCCTCCGGATGAAAAACTGACCATCTTCACTCCAATGTCCTTATAGTGTTCCATGAATGTGGCACCCAGAAGTGCACACAATACACCAGGTGTGGCCCAACTACTATTTTTAAGGTTGTCCATGACTTCCTTGCTGCTGTACGTATGCATCAGCTAACGATGATATATCCTGCATGTCTTCTGAACCATCTCTCCTCTCACTGTTCATCAATGCTTCCCATTGTTTTACCATTTATTGTGTATATTCAGCCGTAATAGTCTTCCCAAAATGCTTCACTGCATCTTTAGAGTCATAGACTCATACAGCATGGAAACAGGCCCTTCGGCCCAACTTGCCAAAGTCGACCAAAATGCTGCATCTACACTAGTCCCACCTGCCCAAGCTTGGCCCATAACCATCTAAACCCATCCTATCCATGTACCTGTCCAATTGTCTGCTAAATATTATGATAGTATTTGCTTCAACCTCCTTCTCTGGCAACTTATTCCATCTACCCACAACGCACTGTGTAAAAAAAATTACCCCTCAGATTCCTATTAAATCTTTTTCCCCTCACCTTAAACCCATGCCTGCCTAAATGATTACTGCCCTGTCCCCCAGAGTAATGAAGTGCTTTGAACACCTGGTTAAACCTCACATTACTGCCAGCCTCCCCTCATCGTTAGACCCCCTCCAGTTCGCCTATCGCCCCAACCGTTCTACAGAAGATGCCATCTCTACCACGCTGCACACAGTACCCACTCATCTGGAAAACAAAACACCTACACCAGATTCCTGTACATTGACTTCAGCTCAGCCTTTAACACCATCATCCCACAGAGACTTGTGGAGAAACTAACCCTGCTGGGCCTCAACACCACCCCGTGTCACTGGATCTTGGCCTTTCTGACACAGAGACCGCAGTCAGTCCGTGTTGGCAAGAACACTTCAGGCTCGATCACGCTGAGCACCGGCTCCCCTCAAGGCTGTGTGCTCAGCCCACTGTTGTGCACACTGCTCACACATGACTGTGCTGCCAGATTCAGGGACAATAAGATCATAAAATTCGTAGTTGACACAACAGTGGTGGGACTCATCAGCGGAGATGATGAATCAATGTACAGGGAGGAAGTGAAACAACTAGTGGACTGGTGCGGCAACAACAATTTAGCATTAAACGTCGACAAAACAAAGGAGATGATTGTCAACTTCAGAAGGTCGTAGCCAAAACACACACCCCTCAACATCAGTGGCACCACGGTGGAGAGCATAAAGTTCCTCGGAGTGCAAGCTACAGACAGCCTCACCTGGTCCAGGAACAACACTGGGATTGTCAAACGGGCCCATCAGCGATTGCACTACCCGAGCAAACTCAAACAGGCCTCACTCCCCACCAACATCCTCAGGACTTTTTACAGGGGCACGGTAGAGTTTGTACTCGCGTACTGCATGAACACGTGGTACTCCACCTGTAACTGCTCAGACAGGAAGGCTCTGCAGAGGGTAGTGAGGGGAGCAGAGAGGATCATTGGCGTCTCCCTACCCTCGGTACAAGAACTGTTCCAGAGCCGCTGTCTGAAAAAAAGCTCTGAGAATAGCTAAGGACAAACTGCACCCCCTCCACACACATCTGGATCTCCTGCCATCAGGCAAGAGATACTGCAGCATCAAAGCCCGGATTACCAGACTGCTAAACAGCCTGCCACAGGCTGTGAGGCTGCTAAACAGTCACTCCACCTGATTCTGCTGCTTTGCACTGACAATTTAATAACTCTGGCACTGGCCACTCAAATCAGCTGCCCTGGACATTTTAATGACTGTTTTTACTGTTTATTAATGTTGCTGTTTTACCTGCTTTTAGCTATTTATACTGTTTCATCAGGGACTCGATTGTTTTTATTGTTATTATGTGTGAAATGTTTAAGATTTATGTGCGATGCTCCGGTATTCCCTGGGAAACGTCTTCTCATTTTGCACTGTACAACTGTTGCTTTGCAAGATGACAATAAAGGTTGATTGATTAATTGATTGATTGATTGATTGATGTCCTCTGGTTCTCGATTTGCTTACTCTGGGTAAAAGACTAATTACCCAAGATATTCCTCTCATACTTTTGTAAACCTCTATATGATCACCCCTCATCCTCCTGCACTCCAATGAATAAAGTCAGCCTGCTCAATGTCTCCCTGTAGAACAGGTACAGGAGTCCTGGCAACATCCTTGTAAACCTTCTCTGCACCCTTTCCAGCTTTCCTACAACGTGGTAACCAAAACTAAACAATACTTTAAATGTGGCCTCCCTAATCTCTCATACAACTGTAACATGACCTCCCAACTTCTATACACAATACCCTGACTGATGAAGGCCAATGTGACAAAAACATTTTTGAGCAGCCTGGCTACCTGTGATGCCACCTACAAAGAACTATGTACCTGCAGTCCTGGGTCCTTTTTGCTCCACAACACTACCTGAGCCCTACCATTTACTGTCAGGTCCCTCCTTTTTAGACTCCCCAAAATGCAACACCTCATGTTCCTCTTTATTAAATTCCATCAACCAAGTTCCTGCTGCCTTTTTATTCACTATCTACACCCACTTTAGTGTCATCTGCAAGCTTGCTAATTATGCCTTGTAACATTCTCATTCAAACCATTGACATAGATGACAGACAGCAATGGGGCCCAGCACCAAACCCCGAGACACACCACCATCAACAGGCCTCCAGTCTAAAATACAACCTTCCACCATCACCCACTGCTTCCTTCCATGAAGACAATTTTCTATCCAGCTATCTCTCTGGATCCCATGCGATCTAACCTTCCAGAGAAGCTACCATGCAAAACTTTGTCAAATGCTTCGCTGAAATCCATATATAAAACAATATCTACAGATTTCTCATTTATCTTTTTGGTCACATCTTCAATCTAGATTTTTAAGGATTAAATTCCACTGGCATTTCTCGGCCCATCAGATTGTCCTAAGGTCTACTTTCATTAACCAAAACACCATTACTCATCCAGGTCATCTCTCAATTTACTGATCATACCTCCAACATTCACATCTAGATTATTACCATGTATAATTAACAAGGAACCCAGCACCAATCCCTGCAATGCACCAATGATCGTAAGCCACCAGTTACAAAAACAACATTCAATCATCACAGTATTCATCCTATCATCAAACCAATTTAACACTTGGCACCCTGTTGTGGAGCAAAACGCGTAGTGCTGGAAGTTCAGAGCTCAACGGGCGAGGTGGCATCTGTGAAATGGGCAGTTTCAGGTCGGGACCTTTCTTCATATTGATGGAGATGGGGAGAGAAAGCTGAAAAAGGGATGTGACAAGGCCTGGCAAGCGATGTGGATACAGTGGAGGGGCGATTCGTAGATGGGTGGTGATAGTGACAAGGGCTAGAGGAGAAAAGGAGACAAAATAAGTATCAGACAAAGAAAGAACAGGAGTGAAATGTAAAGCCAGCCAGAGGGACATGGGCGAAGGGGACTAGGTCATAGGAGGGGAGCTTATGGTGGCAAGGGGGGGGAAGGGGAAGGAGCAGTGTGACTGAGGTGGTGGGAGAGGTGGGTATGCACCAAGGTGGAGAGCAGTGGGGGGGAGAGAGAGAGAGCGAGAGCGAGAGCAAGAGCGAAAGCGTGGTATTGCTTTAAATTGGAGAATTTAAGATTCAAATTAAATTGCAGCAGTCTGAAGGGGGTTCCACCCCGAAACATCACCTAGACCTTTTCTCCAGAGAGGCTGCCTGACCTGTTGAGTTACTCCAGCATTTTGTGTATATCTTAACGTTCATACCATGTAGGAAGGAACTGCAGACGCTGGTTTATACCAAAGATGGACACAAAATGCTGGAGAAACTCAGCGGGACAGGCCGTTTCAGATTGAGAAGTCTGAAGAAGGGTCCTGACCCAAAACCCCAGCATTTTGTGTGTATTAATGTTCATACCACTGGGTTGTTCATACCGTTACCCATGCGGAATATGAGGTGCTGTTCTACCAGTTTGCGTATGGCCTCAGTGTTGCAACTGAGGAGGCCTGGCAAGCTAACTCACTGCAGGGCAATTTAAGAATGGTCATTAAATATGTACTTTGCCAGCACTGTACATAAACTGTGAATAAACAAGTTGCTAAATGGCGGTGAAGCGATAACTAAACGGTACTGGGTAAAGTTAGACACAACATGCTGGAGTAACTCAGCGGGACAGGCAGCATCTCTGGAGAGAAGGAATGGGTGATGCTTCGGGTTGAGGCCCTTCTTCAGAAGTCACCCATTCCTTCTATCCAGAGATGCTGCCAGTCCTGCTGAGTTACCTCCGCATTGTGTGTCTATCTTCGGTTTAAACCAGCATCTGCAGTTCCTTCGTACACGGATGAAATGGCAATATCTCTGAAACAGTTAGCAACTAATAAAGCCGTTTTCTCATTGTAATGTAATTTGTTGTGTTGTTTCAAAAATAGACACCAATAGCAGGACACCATCGCCACAGCCCATTTCTCAATCAGCACAAACAGTTTTGCAAACTCATCCAAGCAGTTCCTTAAGTGCACTTCCCGAAATTAAAAAAATAAACCCCGACACTCTCGACAGGCAGAGATCAGACGTTGATAAATACTAAAAAACCAACAGAGTGGTTTCGCTTAATTTGAAAACACAAACTTGCTTTAAATTTAAAGTGTATATCTGTGAGAACCACAGCATACCCATTGGAATACATTGCAGGGGGAAAAAAGCAGCTACTGTACATGACATGGACATCTGTCCCTTATCTTGCCTGAATAGCTGATGATTTACAGCAATTGTTAAGCAATTCAACATATGGATTTGATAATATTTTTGGTTAGGTCTTATTTTGCATTTTTTTTTAAAACAGCCTGACCTCGGATGAGCTTTCTGGAGTGCTGGTATGGGTGCTGTGGGCTGAAGGGACTGGTCTCCAGAGGGCTAGTATGGACATTGTGGGCCAAATGGATTTTTGGGGAGGCAGCTCAGTCCCTCAAGCCCGATTTGCTGGCAGCTCACTCATGGCTGGTGGGCTGGCAGTTAACTCACGGCTATTCCTTGAAATTCCATTTCAAGCTGGGTGCAAGGCCACCAAATTCATATCCATTTTCCTACCACTTCAAACAGTGTGCAAGGCCACCAAATTCCAGTGCAGTTTCCGACCACTTCAAGCAGGGTGCAAGGTCACCGAATTCAAGTGCAGTTTCCTACCACTTCAAGCAGGGTGAAACCACCATAAAACCACATAAAACACCACACTCACAGTTCAGTAGACATTCAATGTGTTCAGTTGATTCACAGCTCAGATAAATTTGTGACATCTCCCTCCCCATCATGCAGAGATCGAACTACACCCACACTTCCGGGTTTTATAATCCCTCCCCCCTCCCACCGGAAAATGTGTGGCCTTCATGGCGTGATTGACAGGACAGAGATTCTCAACATTTTTTAAACACTAATAACACTGTTATATTTCATTGATGGGAAGAATCCTCTGCACCTGATGAGCGGAGGGGGACCGAGTATGATGGCCAAAAATCACAGCTGTAAGTGGTAGCGTTTTATCTAAAATCAATATACAGTGCAAACAGGAAGTTGTCAAGTTTAGACTTCCAACCATTTGCAGTGCTTTTACTTCAACCCAAACCCCCACCAACCATTTGCAGTGCTTTTACTTCAACCCAAACCCCCACCAACCATTTGCAGTCCTTTTACTTCAAACCAACCACATTTTCATTTTCAAACCACATTAAGGGCACTCAAGGTCAGTAAAACCACACTCACAGTTTAGTAGACATGTGTTCAGTGTTATTCAAAGCTCAAACTGAGCGATGTGACCCTCTCACTTCCCCCATCTTGCAGAGACCGACTGAGGCACACTTCCGGGTTTTATAGTCCCTCCCCCTCCCACCAGCAGGGGCAACAGAGAGAATCTCAACATTTTTTAAACATTAATAACTCTTTTATTTTTCATCAATGGGAAAAATCCTCTTGTCCTGCGCAGCGGAGGGGGACTCTGAGTAAGATCACCAAAAATCATAACCGTAAGTGGCAGCGTTTTTTCTAAAATCATGAAACAGAAAAACAGGAAGTGGTCAAGATCAGACTTTTAGGAATATAGATTCTTAGGTCACTCCTATTGGATAACCATGAGCTAAGTTGTGCAAACAGAAAGCCGATGTACGGGAACAAAACACCGCTGCAATTTCCTGGTATAATTACACATTAATAGACAAACTGATCACTGTTAAAACCAAAGCATGGTCCTTCTTTTATCCCACATGCTTATCATATATACTTCAGCGCCTTCATTTAGTTCAGAGATACGGTGCAGAAACAGGCCCTACGGACTCCACCCTCCACTATCACCCATACATTAATTCTACCCACTAGCTCTGTGCTACAAACTAGGGACAATTTACAGAAGCTAATTTCTTTAGAATGTGTGATGATTCCGGAGCACCGGGAGAAAACCCTCATGGTCACAGGGACAAGGGGGAATGTAGAAACTTTGTACAGACAGCACCCATTGTCAGGATCAAACCCAAAAATCTCTGGTTCTTTAAGGCAGCAACTCTACTGCAACGCCACTGTGCTGCCCTAGACGTCAAAGCAGTAGATCTTTTTTGGAGGTTTTGCTGGCTAACAACATGTTTTTTAAATGGAAAACACCATGTCTTGCGAAGTTAGATGTTTTATCATGACATGATATCTTATTTTAAATTAGTTGATATTAGTCATTTCTAACTCATATACACAAGTGGTGAACTACAGGTGCAGTGTGTATCAGCAGGAATCAATGGAGTTGGAGGTAACAAAAGGGACCATTACTGAAACAGGCTGTAATATCTCGTAATATCTGACAGCGACAATAAAATTCCACCTCTGTTCAAAGTTAGAAGGAAAATGATTTGTCATTTCCAAGTCAATCACTCCTGGAGGTTGTTTGAAGTTAAGTGACTGGCATTAATCCTCCATTCACTTTGTTTGAGAAGTTAAGATGTTAGGCTGGAGCAACTGTTGATGGATCCCTCTGAACTGTAGCCATGTTGAGAGCAATTTTTTTTAGTAGATCTGCAAATAGATTGCGTTGGCTTGAAATTGAGTTGAGTCACATAGCTTTGCCACAGTTCCCATCACCAGCACGCATGGCATCCTCTTGTGGTCTATAGACACATTGTCATCAACTTGCTCAGCACTGCAGTAAACACCCTCAGAACATGGCAGAGAAGCAGAGCAGCATGCCCTTCACATGCAAACTGCCTGCCTCACTCACTACTTGCAATCTGTAAAGTACCCATTGTAACAAGTGTGGCTATCCAATGGCATCTGTGTCAAGTGCGTAAGGTTATAACACCACAAATACAAACTGTCTTCAAGTTAACTCGTACCCAAGGATGAACTACTGTACGCACCAAGAAAATTCTGTATTGAAAATTCAGCATTGAAAGATAACCACATGTGAGGCATAAACTCTCCGGACCACCTCATCAGGCAAACTTCTGTTTTCCTTGACGAAGTGATGAAATTCCACCTTAAAGATATTCGCCTTTCTTGAATATGTTTTTACATGCTGGACCACTTGATTAAAATGTTGTGTCTCTGCAAAATGTTTAGCTGCTTGTCAACCGACAAGTGTAGCCATGGCACCATCTAATTCATTCCATTTAGGAAATTGAGATTGTACTTTGTGGCAAGAAATATAGACAAGCAGGTGAGTTTATGTAAGCTACGCAGTTTGTCACACAAATGTACCACAAATCTATTGGGTCCATCATACTCCTTAAATATCTCCACACATCCTCACAAATTATACCGACACAGTCTCAAGTTGGTGCACTAGTTTAACTAATAAAGACATGTTAATCAAATTTCAGAACAACGTAGCAATCTCAACAGAGGAATTATTGTTTTGAACTTCCATGAAGTTTTGTGTTCATCATTCTGCCTGTAACATATTAAAATTAAAATTTACATAGCTTGTTTTATTGCATTTAGAAGTTTCACTGAAATCAAAACACATTGTCACAAATAATTACATCATCAAGCTGGCTTCATTGAGATAATAGCCTGAAAAAACAAGGGTTTTACAGAATTCTCAAAGGAAAAGTCAAAGGGGGAAAAACGTTTTCTAGAAGGTAAGGAGCAAACAAAAGTAATGCAAACAGTGGCACACCACATCTCATGGATGCAAAAGTGATTAAAATTGGTGGAGTGGATATATCTACATTGGATACGTAGCATGAATGAGCTGATTCTTCAAACCTGCACAAATAATAAATACTAAACCCATTTCACCCACTGTTACATTTTCAAAATTGCAGCAAACAAACAGTTCACAGAGACCCATTATTGGTCTGTTCCCAAACCCAACAGCAATGAACCAATGGTTGTATTTAGCGATTGCTTTCAGGTTCTCTTGGATATATGCACCATTTTTTAACAAAAGCAAAATGAATATGTACAAAACTTTAGTTGCGCCAAATTTTGTGTGGAATGAACAGTTTTGACTGCTTAATTTTGTGAAGGATATTCAAACCACCATCTCTAGCATGGATGAACAGAGAGGATGCCAAGAATAAGAAAATCAGATTCATTAAAAAAAAAATCTTTACATGTTGGGATATTCCCAGCAAAGCACAGAAGGCTATAAAAAAAACAAACTAGAACAGATGTTTTTAAATTGTGAAGAAATTTGATAAGAGTGAAAAGGGAAACAACTTTCTTGGTTGGTCAATCAGCGAAGAAAGGTTATTAGTATAAAATTGGTGAGTAATGGGAAAAGTTTTTTTACAATGCTATTGGACTCAATTCAAATGACTGTTTGGAAGAGTACACACACAAAACACAGTTAGAGTGATTGACATTTTCAGCAAGAGATCATTAACAGTGCAGATTGGTGTTAACCAGCTGCACTATTGCCCAACCTACTATCGTAGGGATTTAAAGGGGTCAGTGCCGCAAAGAGACCTGCACCACCATTGCCATGCTCTCATTTCACTCCTGCCATCTGGATGAAGGTAGAGGAACCATAGGAATATAGGAGCACAGATATAGTTTCAAGAACAGCATCTTCCCAACAACCATGCAGGTTGTATTGGTTGTGCAGGTTGTATTTGCTCCATCCAGGTTCATTGGCTTGGGTTTGTATACTTGGTATAAATGTAAATTGTCCCTAGTGTGTGTAGGCTTGTGTTAATGCGTAGGGATCGCTGGTCGGAGCGGACTGAGTGGGCCGAAAGGCCAGTTTCCCCGCTGTTTCTCTAAAACTTAAAAACTAAAACATTGCGTTCTTGAACACTATAAACACCAACAAAACTTCAAACTATCTTGTCTGAAGAAGGGTTTTGGCCCGAAACGTTGCCTATTTGCTTCGCTCCATAGAAGATGCTGCTGCACCCGCTGAGTTTCTCCAGCATTTTTGTGTACCTTCGATTTTCCAGCATCTGTAGTTCCTTCTTAAACATTCAAACTATCTTGGTTGCACTAGAGACTTCAGACTTTGTTTTCTTTTGCATTAATAGTTTTATTTAGTTATTGGACTTCTTTTTTGCTGCTTTTTTATTACGTTATCCATTGAGTAATGTGTTTACAGATGTTTATGCTGCTGCAAGCAAGAATTTCATTGTTCCATTTCCGTACCAATGACAATTAAATATAATATTCTCGACGAACATTTTTCTCAAATCATCCATGCCTCTATGATACAGCTTACTTCCAGTGAGGTTTCTGCTGAGGTGGTTAAACCACAGGGTAAATGGGAAGCTGTTTAATGCAAAGTAGACACAAAATGCTGGAGTAACTCAGTGGGACAGGCAGCATCTCTGGAGAAGGGTCTCGACCCGAAACATCACCCATTTCTTCTCTCCAGAGATGCTGCCTGTCCCGCTAACTTATTCCAGCATTTTGTGTCTATCTTTGGTGTAAACCAGCATCTGCAGTTCCTTCCTACACAACTGTTTGACCTACATCACCTCTACGCTGAAAGACTCTGACACAAGCCATTGATTGCACTTGTACATGCTCAGAGGCCAACTCCCAATCATTAATAATTCATTCAGTAAAGCAGATAAGAGAATGGTTTTCATTTTGCAAGTGTAGAGGGGATCAATCATGAGCACTGGATGATGGGAGGAGGTACAGGAGCAGGCGTCATATCTTTTCTGGCCACATGAGAAGGTGCCTGGAGAAACGGAGTTGGCGTTGATGCTGATGGAAGAGTGAACCTACACATCACGTTGGGAACAACCTCATCAAATTGAAGAAAGGGGAAAGAGGAAGAAATACATGGTTCCCCAAAGAAGATGGCTGACATTCCAAAAGGCTGAGAGAATGGAGCGCCTGGGCTTGTACACTCTAGAATTTGGAAGGATGAGAGGTGATCTTATTAAAACATAATATTATTAAGTGTTTGGTCATGCTAGAGGCAGGAAACATGTTCCCGGTGTTGGGGGAATCCAGAACCAGGGGCCACAGTTTAAGAATAAGGGGTAAGCCATTTAGAATGGAGATGAGGAAACTCTTTTTCCACTGAGATTTGTGTGTCTGTGGAATTCTCTGCCTCAGAGGGTGGTGGAGGCCAGTTCTCTGGACACTTTCAAGAAAGAGCTAGATAGGGCTCTTAAAGATAGCGGAGTCAGGAGATATGAGTGAAAGGCAGGAATGGGGTACTGATTGGGGATGATCAGCCATGATCATATTGGCTCGAAGGGCCGAATGGCCTACTCCTGCAGCTATTGTATGCTCAGTACCCCAGCTGTCACAAGCTACACCAATGATAGGGGCAAGTGGATAAGGCCTGGGGAGAGAATGTTTCCTAGTGGGAGAGTTTAGGACAAGAGGCCATAGCCTCAGAATAAAAGAACATACATTTAGGAGGGATATGAGGAGGAATTTCTTTAATCAGAAGGTGGCGAATCTGTGGAATTTATTGCCATAGATGAATGTGGAAGCCGTCAATTGATTTTTTTAGGCAGAGATTGATGGATTCTTAATTATTATGGGTGTCAGGGGCTATGGGGTGAAAGCAGGAGAATGGGGTTGAGAGAGAAAGATAGATCAGCCGCAATTGAATGGTGGAGTAGACTTGATGGGCTGAATGGCCTAATTCTGTTCCTATCACTTATGAACTGGATCAAGTGTAATCTTTCCAAGCTTACCGATAATACAAAACTTGGTGTGAGCGTGGGCTGCGAGCTTATAGTAGTAAGTCTTCAGGGCAAAAGACAAAACCCAAGTGAATTTGGAAAGAAGGCAGATGAAATGATATGAAAATAATCAGGATCATCCGCTTCGGCAGAGAAGCAATGCAAGTGATTCCAGTGTGAGAGATTAGTAAGTGTTGGTGTTAAGGCTGTCCTTCTACACATTTCACTGAAAGTTAGTCTGTAAACTGATGAAGTATTCAGAAAGGCAGATAATATGCTGGCATACAAAAATGCTGGAGAAACTCAGTGGCTGCAGCAGCATCTATGGAGCGAAGGAAATTGGCGACGTTTCGGGCCAAAACCCTTCTTCAGACCTAGTATGCTGGCATTAATTTTTTAACTGAAATCCTCTCGCAATAAGGATTGCTTCAGTTATAGGACGTACATGGTAAATGGTAGGGAATTGAAGAATACAGTTGAACAGAGGGATCTGGGTATAACCGCAATAAGGAGTGCTTCAGTTATAGGACGTACATGATAAATGGTAGGGAATTAGTTCCTTGAAGGTGGAATCTAATATAGATATGGTGGTAAAGAAAGCTTTTGGTATGCTAGCCTTTATAAATCAGAGCATTGAGTATAGAAGCTGGGATGTAATGTTAAAATTGTACAAGGCATTGGTGAGACCAAATCTGGAGTATGGTGTACAATTTTGGTCGCCCAATTATAGGAAGGATGTCAACAAAATAGAGAGAGTACAGAGGAGATTTACTAGAATGTTGCCTGGGTTTCAACAACTAAGTTACAGAGATAGGTTGAATAAGTTAGGTCTTTATTCTCTGGAGCGCAGAAGGTTAAGGGGGGACTTGATAGAGGTCTTTAAAATGATGAGAGGGATAGACAGAGTTGATGTGGACAAGCTTTTCCCTTTGAGAATAGGGAAGATTCAAACAAGAGGACATGACCAGAATTAAGGGACAGAAGTTTAGGGGTAATATGAGGGGGAACTTCTTTACTCAGAGAGTGGTAGCGGTGTGGAATGAACTTCCAGTGGAAGTGGTGGAGGCAGGTTCATTGGTATCATTTAAAAATAAATTGGATAGGCATATGGATGAGAAGGGAATGGAGGGTTATGGTATGAGTGCAGGCAGGTGGGACTAAGGGGAAAAAAAAATTTGTTCGGCACGGACTTGTAGGGCCGAGATGGCCTGTTTCCGTGCTGTAATTGTTATATGGTTATATGGTTATATGCAGTCCTAGTGAGATCACTTCTGGAATATCGAGAAAAAGTCGGGACTCCCCAAAGAAGGATACACTCGGGGTGGAGGAAGTGCAGCAAATTTCATCTGATTGTGAAGATGGTTTGTGTCATGTGAAGCAGGCTGAGCTTGTGGAAGGTCGTCTCACTGAAATGTACACAACTCTTAAGGGCCTTGAAAGCATGGGTCTAGAAATAGTGTTTACACATGCTAGAATTCTGGATTAGGATCACTGTGTCAAATTAAGGGGTTGGCCACACAGGAGCACGAGACGAGTTATTCACCCAGAGGCTAAATCTTCAGAATTTCAGCTAACTAGGCTGTAGAGCCTCAATATATTACATACATTCAGGATAGAAATGAATGTTTATGATACTACGGAAAACAAGTAACTGGAATAACAGAACAGATACGAGGGGCCGACTGGCCTACTCCTGCAGGGAGAATGTCAGGGAGGGCTAGGTAGAAGGTCCCAGGGGAGCGTAGCTGGGCATTCTTGGGACTGTGGTACAGTCATGCACGAGTACAACTTTTTATCCATATATTCAGAGCCTGAAAAAGTGTCCTGATTTTTTGTGTTCGTTGCCAGGAATAAAGGAAAGTTTTTAATGCATTCTACCTGCCAGTCTGTCTCCTCTGAGCACAAAACAGTAGAAACGTTAAAGGGCTCTGCTAATTGCACATAATTTACTTGCCAGGGAGCACAGAAGGTATTCTCGTGAAAAGAAAGTTGGCCTACCAGAGATAAGCGTTAAAAATGGTAGTTAAAAATAGCAACTGTAAGCATTCCAAGCAACATTAAAGGCCAACATGACAGGGAAATGATGCAGGAAATGATATGTTTACAAAAACCAGGTGCAACACATGCAAAACAGTGATCACATTTCCCATAAGGATAAATCATCCTTGATATCCCACTACATTCATTCCTCCTTCGATATTTCTAAACCAAAATCTGGCATTTATTACGCTGCAGCTTGTAACGACTATCTGTGCACAAATGAGCAACAATGAACAATGTTGTATGTTGTAATATTCAAAATGTACTTTGGATCAATCTGAAAGAATGTGAAAGGTAATATGTAAAAGCAAGCTTTTCTTTATTCTCCAGCAAAAAATACATTGCTGAATCTCCTTTCTCCTCAAATGTTACATTTTCACTTCTAATGTTACATTAACACAACATGAATCTCTAAGTTTATAAATCCTCCACAAAATATGTAACACTCATGTCAGAATCACAGTAAACACATGGACGTTGCTGAAAATTCTACGAAATGCAGGAGGAAGCAGAGTCTACAAAATATTTAATTTTAAAAGGAAAGCATGCAGCTGTGTGGAATTGTGAAATTAAGAGTAGTAGGAACAAAATACGGGCATACAGGTCTGAATATGATCTCTTTCAAAGAGCTTGAACAAAGAAAACAGATACAATCGCCTCGGTCTTAAACTTTGCGTGATTCTTCAGTGATACACACAAAGATAATTACTCCAAAATCTCTTGAACTATTTGTTCAAATATGAACTACTGCTACTTGTAAAACAAGTGCGAAGAAGAGGAGACATATGTACACAAAGACAAACACGCGCACACACACAGTTTATTCCTTCCTGCCCCCCACACTTAATCCAGAGGGCCCACATCTTGTTTTACATGGGATATGACAGCTACATGAACATTGAGCAGTCAATGCCACATTCCTGTACGAGTTACTGACCGATTCCCCAAAAATGTCAAAAATCAAAAGCCCAATTATAATCCAGTTCTCCGGCACAATTTCTGTAAGAGTTTGCTTCAGGCCAAATAGCTGTGCTAAACAGATAAAAACAATTAACAAGTTTAAAAAAAAAACCACTATCAGGCACAATTGAAATGCCATTTAGGAGCGATTATCCAGTCTTGTTTACCTTCCACACTGCTCACCAATGATCTATAAATATTTGATAACTCACACAATAAGAACTACTTTTGCTGGTACGTTTCAGTAATTTCTTTCTTGTATCATCCAATCTTTGTTGACTGCACATGGCTCTTATCTTTTAAGGTAAAATTCATACTTTTAAGGAATATTAACATCTGGAATGGAATATCAGTATCCACATCAAGCACCAACAGATTAAGTCAAGTAAGATGCGGAGTAATGATCGCTCCTCCAGGTCCAGAACAATGATAATTGCAGATAAAAGTTGAATGCTGGAGGCTTTCCTCAGTTCCCATACCCTTGCTCCCCTCTAAAGAAGACTAGCAATTTAGTACCAAATTACACCACTTAAATAGTAGATTAAAATCAAATACAAGTAAATGAGATTGTACAACCAGAGGAAAACGTGGCTGGTCTTAAACAGTCTCAAATCCTCAAAGATGGGTCTAAAGCCACTGCACCACTTCCAGGTCTCATGTTGGTTTCCCATCCTCAAAGCCTGGCAGGAACGAATCTCAGGAGTCAACAGCACAAAAGCTAGAATTGTTTGAAGGCTGCAACTTGTGATATTACTACACACAGCCTGTGGCGATGATAAACCTGGCAATCACATGGCTGCAAGTCACTGCAATTGATTTTATGTACAGTACGTGACTGGTTTATAACTATCCTTCACTCATTTTAACTTTTCTGGAGGAATTGCCTTCATTTTGTTGGGAGAGATTCAGTTTCAGCTTAGTTTATTGTCATGTGTACCGATGTAGAGTGAAAGGCATTTTGTTGCGTGCTAACCAGACAGCAGAATGACAATACACAATTACAATCAATCCATTTACTGTGTTTAGATACATAAGGAAATAATGTTTAGTGCAAGGTAAGGCCAATAAAAGTGCTAGAGTTCTCATCATAAATGCTGTTTCCTCTGATACTTTGAGTAAATTGACTTTGCTAATCGTAGAATTGACTACTTGCTATCACCCTAATCACGTGCCTGCCTGATCTCAATCCCAATGGTTGACGCAATGTTGTTAATGGAGCCACTGATGTTGAAGGGGCACAGTTTGGATTTGTGCAACAGACAAGTTCATCCAAGATTAGGAAATGAAATGTGAACTTCATTCAAGTTTTCAATTCTTGTCCTCAAGGAAATTATAAGCGAAAAACATTGTCAATGCATTCATATTTAAGCGCAAGTAATTCTCGTCTTAAAACAAAAGTTGAAAAATATCCTTAGAACCTTGATATGTATCATTCAAAGCCCATTTATGATACATGCAAATGACATGTGTAACCGTACGCAGAATCAGCCCTATTCAATGAAATCTGGTTTTCATTACACACTCTCTTCTTGACAAAGACACACCCTGATACGTTCATTCCAAAATGCCTTTGCATCATTATTTAAGATCTTTAAATCCAATAATGTTGTCCAACATGTGTAAAGAATGGAATTAGTAATAGCTAACTAAACACACTCCATCCATGGCTGATCACAATTAGTTGTCAACGCTCCTCTTTAAAATTGTTCCAACATTTTTATGTATCAGGGCATACACACCCTTCTGTTACATGTCCAACTTTGTCTTCCTCTTTCCATCTTATATTTCCTTAGAATAACATATATAATTGAAGCGTCATTTGTATCTCAGCCGAAATACCTACAGGCTACATTTTAAATCATAATCATTCTTTATTAGCTAAGTATATTTTACAACATATGAGGAATTTGATTTGCTATAGTCATGCCAATAAAAAGCAACAAGACGCACAAAATACATTTTACCATAAACATCCACCACAGTGACCCCAGGTTACGGTATTTTATCTGACGTAGACTAGGCTGATATTTTTTCTCCAGTAAATTTTAAGTTTAGAAGTTAATTTGTTGTTCGCAATATGATGCATTGTACAACAAGCGACAAATGAAACTACAAATCTGACTGCCCGAGGCATTCTAAAATATCTTTAATCCAGCATATTCTTTCGCATAACCATTCATTTCAATACAAACATCAAAGACACCATTGTTAACAAAGCAATTTGTCAAAAGTTATGTATGAAAGACATCAAATAACATGAATCCATAGAAATAGTCGCACAGAACTTCAGACTCCCAAGGCCTAATTCACAGATATGTTTCCCAGATTTTCATATGACCTTAGGGTATACTTAAAGTCTCTTTGGCATAGTGTGCTTTTACATGGTGCCTTTAGGTTCCTTTAAAATTGGTGGGGGGGGGTGACTGGCAATCATCCGAGGTACAGAGTAATGTAACAACCACAGGGAAGAAGCTGTTCCTGGACCTACTGGTCCGGCAACGGAGAGACCTGTAGCGCCTCCCGGATGGTAGGAGGGTAAACAAACTGTGGCTGGGGTGAGAGCAGTCCTTGACGATGCTGAGTGCCCTTTGCAGACATTGCTTGCTTTGGACAGACTCAATGGAGGGAAGTGAGGAACCGGTGATGCATTGGGCAATTTTCACCACCCTCTGTAGTGCTTTCCGGTCGGAGACAGAGCAGTTGCCATACCATACTGTGATACAGTTGGTAAGGATGCTCTCGATGGTGCAGCGGTAGAAGTTCACCAGAATCAGAGGAGACAGATGGACCTTCTTCAGTCTCCTCAGGAAGAAGAGACGCTGGTGAGCCTTCTTGACCAGTGTTGAGGTATTGTGGGTCCAAGAGAGGTCATCGGAGATGTTGACCCCCAGGAACCTGAAGCTGGAAACACGTTCCACCTCCGTTCCGTTAATATGGATGGGGGTGTGCTTGCCGCCACTAGACTTCCTGAAGTCTACAATGAGCTCATTGGCCTTCTTGGAGTTAAGGGCCAGGTTGTTATCAGCGCACCATGCTGCTAAGTGCTGGACCTCCTCCCTGTAGGCCAGCTCATCGTTGTTGCTGATGAGGCCAATCACCGTTGTATCATCTGCATACTTGATGATGGTGTTAGTACCATGTACAGGTGTGCAGTCGTAGGGGAAGAGGGAGTAGAGGAGGGGGCTCAGCACACAGCCCTGAGGAACGCTGGTGTTCAGGGTGAGGGTTGAAGAGGTGTGCTTGTCTAACCTAACAGACTGGGGTCTGTTGGTTAGAAAGTCCAATATCCAGTTGTAGAGGGAGGGGTCGATGCCCAGGTCGCTGAATTTGGTGATCAGTTTTGATGGCATAATGGTGTTGAATGCTGAGCTATAATCGATGAACAGCATTCTTACGTAGGTGTCTCTGTTGTCGAGGTGAGAGAGGGCGGAGTGAAGTGCCGTTGAGATGGCATCCTCCGTACTCCTGTTCTTGCAGTAGGAGAACCGATAGGGGTCCAGTGTGGGAGGTAAGCAGCCTTTGAGGTGTGCCAGGACCAGCCTCTCGAAGCACTTGGTGATGATGGGAGTAAGTGCAACTGGGCGGAAGTCGTTGAGGCTCGCTGCAGTGGAGGGTTTTGGCACCGGCACGATGGGGGTGGTTTTAAGGCAAGTGGGAACAACTGCTTGGGCAAGTGACAGGAATTGGGAGGAAATATCAAGCTATCTCCTTAATTTCAATTGCCCAGCAAAATTTGTCTTTGTCTTTAAGCCATGAACCTAGCCAACAGATCCACCACAGAGTCAATCTCTACTTGATGTCAAGCAAGGTCGTGTGATTAAGAAGAGTTTTGCAGCAATTATAATTGCCATGACGCTGCACAGCAGCTACAGCAAACTTCCTGTGGGATTGTAGTCGACCTCCATATCCAAGATCACCTCAACCTCATAATGATGTTTGATGTTTGTACATGATCAAAAACCAAGCTCCAAGCCATCATCGTCAACTGAAATGTTTAGGTGTACAACAAGATGGGCTTTAATGGTCATTGACCGCAAAACAAAGGTCTTCTATCAATCCGCCTCTTCTACATACCATCCTCTAACAATGAAGTATCACACCCAGACACTGGAAAACATGGACAACTTCCATATCTCGAGAGGTAGCAATGATGAGATTCACCATCACCTGCAATATCCTTGCACGGCCAGTGGCCCTACTGTTCGAAGAACTGGAAGCCAAAATTTCAAGGTTGACTTAGTAGTAGCGACTCCCACTATAAGTGGAGTAAATATCTCCAATTACAAACTCTACTTGCACTGAACTGGCTCCATTACCAAACCATGTTGCATTCATGTCCGTCATCAGATTCCTGAAAGACATTTCAATCTACGATACAATACAAGGAAGAGATTATCTGACAAAGGAAAACATTCCTGCATTTACTCAAAAGGGCCTTCCAAAAATTGCAACATCCCCACCATCTTGTGGGAATCACCTGCTCACGACTACCTAATGTGGAGAAGGAGTATTCAGGATGGTATTGAGAACCTTAAGATCATGTATCAGAAGCAAAGAAACCAAGAATAAATGGCAGAAGGTGGATATTACCTCAATAACTCCATGACCATCTATCACATCTGGCACCTTCTGTCCCATCTGCGAAAGAATCTACAGTTCCTACATTGGCCTCATCAATCACCTGAAATCCTGAATGCAAGCACGTTATCCTTGATCCCAATGCACTAAGAGGAAGAAACACTGTTTATCTGTTGATAAAGGGTTAATTACTGACGCGGGCACAAGCTCCACAAACAATTCTTCAAATCAACATAAAAAGCCAAAAAAAAAAATAAAAAAAAAAAAAAAAAAATCACATTTGCTGGAACTGAAATAAAAACAGAAAATGCTCAAAATACTCAGCAGGTCATGCAACAGTTATGGAACGAAAAATAAAGTTATTGCTTTATGTTAATGACTATTCATCAGAGTCCTTCCTGTCCATGTGCACATTCCCACTGGCTCCATTAGCAAACCTCATGCCCGTTCATTAAACTCCTGAAACAGACTTTTCAATCTGAGGAAAAGATTATCTGACACAGGTTTAAACAGTGGTGTGCAGATCACTGTGATATATCCTGTAAAGGAAGAAAATGCATTTCCACACAATGCAACCACAATGTATATTCTTGCAGTGTGGTTGGCACTGGTGTCCTTCTGATTGCTGCTAAATATTGGGAGCTGCATTGAATTAAAGCAGGTCCCATGAAAAATCACACGTACTACTTCTGGTTGAAAATTGACCTAACATTGTATCAGACAGCATCTCTGGAGAAAGGGAATCGGTGATGTTTCTGGTCATCGCCTATTCCTTTTCTCCAGAGCTGCTGTCTGACCCGTTGAGTTACTCCAGCCTTGTGTGTCTATCTTTGGTTTATTTATTTATTTATTTTAAATATTTTATTTTATTAGAAGTAAGCACAGTCATATGGCACCAAAGTGCCTAATATATATTTTCATAATACATTTTATGTACAACTTCTTTTTTTTTTTTTTTGTTACATTGAAAAAAGATGAGAATAAGAAAAAGAAGTTAGATAGTAAAGGATAGAAAGATGTGAAATATATAATGTGTGAAGAAAGAAAACGAGTAAACGAAGAAAGTTGAGAGAGAAAATAGTGAAAAGAAAAGGAGATTATTATTTATAGTCTTGACCAACCCTCGTCCAGTCCTGAAACAGTTATTTTTTACAATTGTGTTGCACCATATGATTCCAAAAAAACGACGAATGGAGACCAACTCGTATGAATTGGTCTGATTTATCCATTAGGAGGAATCGCATTTCCTCAAGATGAGCGGTGTCCAACATACTTGCAATATCTTTGGTTTAAATCAGCCTCTGCAGTTCCACCCTAGCATTGTATCACCCTGGATGATGACCAACATTGTAATTTTTGTGGTGGACCCGGGTAGCATCAGTGGTGATCACACTGACGTTTTGTTGCACCAAAGATAACCGCACTCTCATTTCTCAGCTATAATATACATGCTGACAAGGTGTGACCATTTGCTTTAAAATCAACACCTGTCACACGACACTATAAAGTAAAATTCCCTTCCCCATGATACCAAGGTCCACCACTAATCGATGTAGGTTAAAGGATCACATTAATCCAAGAACAGGATTTCCTTTCCAGATACAGGATTGACGTGCTCTCCAAAGATTAGATAAATCTAGCCTGCCTACCTCAATATCTGCTACACTGCGTATGTTTGTACTTCACATTAGGTAGGGCAAGTAGCTCAGATTTTATGCTTCACTGTCTGCCAGGGAGAGCAGAATGAACCACATTTACCAGAAATAAAATCCTCATTCTACCTGTCCAGTCAACCAGGATAGAACAATAGAGCAATGCAAACAATCTATTTCGGCTAAAATTTTGTGCAAATTTGCAAGCATTTTTAAAGACTGAAGTAACGTACAAATATATCCAAGGTACTAATCCGTTTAGTTTTGTTTATTGTGTACCGAGGTAGTAAAAAGCTTTTGTTGTGTGCTAACCAGTCAATGGAGAGACAGCACAAACAATCGAGCCATTCATAGTGTACATATATTTGATAAAGGGATTAACGAATAACATTTAATGCAAGATAAAACCAGTAATGTCCGATCAAAGATAGTCTGAGAGTCTCCAATGAGGTAGATAGTAGTTCAGGACTGCTCTCTAGTTGTGGTAGGATGTTTAGAGACCTTTTTCTCTAAGCAGCAATCGGAAGCTGAAAATAAAGGGAGCTGAAATATTCTGGCAAAATTTGCCAAACATTAGAATACAATTACGAGGCTGAAGTCCCATGCAATTCACTTGCATTCAACAGCGGTGCCAAGGCAATGGTTTTGGACGGCAAGAACTAGTCCATCAATTGTATAGTATGCCCCTGGGAAACAGACAGAAATAAGGAGGAGGAAATGACAGACTTCCCAAACCAACTGCACAATTCAGATATGGATTAATAGATCAGGATTTGTGTACCTGCCTTTTTTTTTAGCAGTGACGGCAAATGTTGTTGAGGGTTTTCTCACAAAAATGGTGCTCAAAGGTTCACATGGTCTAAAACATTTACTACAGAGAAAAATGCATATGTGCGTGATCAAAAACTAGTGTGAGTATAAAATGAAAGGCTGATGCAAATAGGGAAATGGCGCAAACTATATCAATAGTAGGGACTTCAATTTTATTTAGTAATTACTGAAAATGGTAATTGCAGCCAGGCCGTAATATTTCTACACCATCTAGTCTAAAGCCACAGAAAAAAATATTTGACTGAAGATACAGCAGAATAACCATCAACAATTATTAAAACATTGGAGCTTTTGCCAAACTTGGCGGAATTTGCCTGAAATCGGTCAAATTAGCACCAAATTTAATTGAATTTTAAGAGAAAATTACAATTCTGTATTCATGCATAATATAATATAAATGCATTCATTTCTGGGATATATATATTGTACAACTTTACTGGAAGCTGCCTGCATTACTCCAACCCAATACTGACCGGCATCACCAGCATGGACTAATCATCTTCAGGGGTGTCTGCTGGATTGTTTGGGAATGATGAAATACGTTTGCACAAAGACTTTAAGGGAAAACTAGCACAGTTTTGAACATCCTTATGCCTAGATCACTAACATGCACAAAGAAAAGTTTCTATCCCAATAAGCGAGTTCGGTATTCCGACTGCGCATGCCCAGGTCATAGGTTACATGCGAAAAACACTCTCGGCAGCCGTGCTGCGGCATGCACACAGACCTGCGCCTCATCCGCAGCCAGGATCGACACCGGGTCTCCAGCGCCACAATCACTGCTGAACCGCCACTGGACCATCCACGTCCCCTCCCGAGTGGACACCCCCGGGGGCGGCCAGAGACGTCGGCAGTCAGACAAGAACAGAGCCCCCAGGCCCACAGCCAGCGTGGAGAAGCAGCGCTAAATCCAGCTCAACTCTGCCTGTCTCGCCGGGTTAACCTACCAGCCCTGCTGGACTTACGGGAACGGCAGCCCAGGCTTACAGCCAGTGCGGAGAAGCAGCGCTAAATCCAGCTCAAATCTGCCTGTCCCACCAGATTAACCTACAGCCCTGCTTCGACTTACGGGAACTACCGCCCAGGCTTACACCCAGCCCGGAGAAGCAGCACTAACTCCACGGCTCCGGGCTGGTGTCCTGTCAGTCCATGCAGGGCTGGAGGTTAACCTGGGGGGGGTCCACTCGGGAGGGGACAGGGATGGTCCAGTGGCGGGTCGGCAGCGTTTACGGCTCCAGAGACCCGGGTTTGGTCCTGGCTGCACATGAGGCGCAGGTCTGTGTCAATGCTGTGGCTCGGCTGCCGAGAGTTTTGATCGCTTGTGACCCCATGATTCCTTGCTCTATTTTGGAATACTGAACTCGCTTATAAAACCAAAATCACAAACAGAACCGTCACCATTTCTGTTTCATACTAAACCCGAAACAATCTGCTCAGTTCCATTTGGCAAGCTCTGAATAGTCAGTAGAATTCCCAATGGGAAAATCAATAAATTGATATGAACCAAATTGTTTTCCCTCTCTGTTAAAACTGCTTACATGCGTCTACTAATGCATCTTGCGTTGGTGTAGTTATAGTAAAACCCAATCATTTTTAACATTCTCAGTGCTCAAGTCTTTGTGACTTTGGAGTTTTGGACTAATCCACTTTACCCGTGTTCTTTGGCCACTCCTGGGCCCTAGAATTTGACTCCATTTTATCTCCTCAGGATGTAATGAATTCCTATGTGGACAGTTCTTTTTCTTACTTATTTTGTTGGTAAATCAATATCAGATTTCTTATTCTGGGAAGGATTATAGTGGATGTAACTTAATCCATTCTCTTTTTTTTTTTTTTTAATTATTATATGTGCTCTGGTGTGTCACTATAAACAACTAATGCTGAAGGTGTTTGAAAAATAGAAAGTAACAAGATATGAAATGTCTTCTTCCATATCTCTGCCTTTAACCATATTTACTAAGTAATCTGCAAGATTAAAAAGGCAACAAACTTTTCAACAAATATGATAAATGGCTTAGCCAATAAATTATTTCTAGATTTTAAATGTCAGGGCATTTAAAAAAAAGTACAATTGGCTCAAAGCATAATTGAGTTAGCACATTAGAATGAAGCCTTGCTGACTTGGACTTTGCAGCAGCTGTGGACAGAGAAACAGTTAATTCTTCAGGGCCAAGAGCCTTGGTCAGAACTGGGAAGGATACAATGCTCGTATACATTGGATATGCAAGCAAAGAATGTCACTGTGCATTGTCACATGAAACAAGAAACTATTCCATTCCAAGATCTCACATAACCCCAACTGTTCACCTTATGAAGTAGGTTTTAGCTGTCCAAAACATTAAATGACGATGTGCAGGAAGGAACTGCTGATGCTGGTTTAAACTGAAGATAGACATTTTGTGTCTATCTTCACATTAAATGGAGATGTGGAAATGGCTTCACTCTTCCTTGAAAATAGCGGTCTCCAAACAGAAAAATAAATCTGACAAGTTACATGTTCATACTACCGAATATATAGATCTATCGAAATAAAGATTTAAAAAGTTGTAATTGTAATTGTAATTGTAATTGTAATTCAAATTTATTGTCATTGTCTCAATTTGAGACAACGAAATGAATTTCCCTTACAGGCAGTATCATCAAAAAAATCACAAAGAAATAATAAAAATAAATAATAAATAAATAATAAAACATATTAAAAATAAATTTGAAATTGAATTAAAATTTTTAAAAAAGCACAAACACAGAAAGTCCACGACACAACATAACATATATGGCACCAGGGTGAGGAAGGCACCATAGTCCAGCCAGCCTCCCCTCCGTGTTCATCCGTGGTTGGGGCCTTCCGAGCACCCGCAGTCGCCGCCCCGGGTGGCCCGATGTTCAGGCCGTCACGCCGGGCTGGTGGAACGGCGACGCCGAACCCCGACGGTGAGCACCTTCCTCCTCAGCGGCCCGGACCTCCTGATCAGCCGTCTCCCGCTGCCGGAGTCTGCAGCTCCTGAGTCCACAGGCCGAGCCGGGCAGAGTCACAGGACCCCGCGTTGTTAGTCAGCGCCGCCCGCGTTGGGAGCTCCGCAAACCGCAGCTCCATGATATTGGTGCAGCAGGTCCAGCACTCCGGGCGCCAGCCCCGCGATGTTTCAGCGCTGTCCCGCCGCTGCTGGAGCTCCGGTCGATCCCGGCAGGAAAGGCCGCGCCAATCCAGGTAGGTAGGCCGCTGTGGGGGGAGGGGGGGGGGGGCGAGGACTCGACTCGAATAATAGTCGCGTCCTCACCAGGAAGCGGCTGAAGTACGGTATCCCTCGCACCGTGCCCTCTTCCCCCACATAAAAACACCAAAAAAAACACAAAAAAACACAAAAAAATATGACAGTCCCGCTATCCCAGGAATTAACCTTGTGAACCTAGTCCCTCAATAGCAAGAATGTCCTTCCCCAAAACTGCACACAATATCCCAGGTGTGGTCTCCCTAGGGCCCTGAACAACTGCAGAAGGACACAGCAATCATGGCTGATCTGCTGTAGATTTGGGAGGAACAGCAGCAGCAGAATTCATTGTGCCACATTAGGCGATTACTTTAAAAACAAATTGAAGTTACGTTGCAATTAACAATGGAATCGAAAATTATGAAATGTAATCTTCGTAGCCAGTTCTAATCCATGATATGAATATCCCACAAGTTTTATTCAGAGATTTAGAACACTTTTAAACCTGGTTGATCAAACAACAATGTTACAAAACAGATGATTTATTCATGAAGGCTATTTTAACCAAACCTGCACTTAAAATAAAAATCATTCATACATTGTAATGTTTAACTAAAGACATTTTTCCACGTCTTACATACCTATAGCATTTATTGTTTTCAGTAGATGCATCAGTGCACAAAAAAAAACACAGCAAGAGTCACACCCCTTCATTCTTTCCCAGAAACAAAAAAACTGAGATAGGTTTACCAACAAGGAAATGGTAAGTTATAAATCAGATGACCTGAATTTCAAGAGCAACAACTAGTCAGAATGTAAAATATTTGTCACGAAATAATTAAGGAAGAAACAGATGGGAACTTCCTCATTCATAACATCAGATCTATTATGGAAATAATGAGCAGCATACATTTGCATATTTTTATCCCCATAAGATAGGCATTGCAGCTTGATTGTTTTGTGAAGGTGCTCTACATTGATGCAGATAGAAATCCTTTCTATGAAAACACAGAGAAATTTGAGTATTTCATAATAAGTAAAGTATTTTATTGTTTTAGTATTAAATCTGTTGTAAAACTTCTAAGCATAAAGCTACCCAAATTGTTTCCTGGAACATGTGTCAGGAAACACGAGTTCATCCTAATGAGTTAATGTGTCCTTGCCAAGCTGCTCCAATACAGCACCAACTCTGGCATCTACCCAGACAACGTGGAAAAAAGCCCAGGTATGTGTTGTCCACAAGAAACAACAAACCCAACCTGGCCAGTTACTGCCCCATTAGTCTATTCTTGATTGGCAGTACTGTGATGGGGGGGGGGATAATGGATGGTGCTGTAAGCAGCACTTGCGTCGTGACAACCTGCTCACAGAAACTCTGTTTGGCTTCTGCCAAAGTCGCACAGCTCCTAATCTCATTGCAGCCCTGATCCAAACATAGCCAAAAGAGCTCAACACAAAAGATTAAAAGAAAGTAACTGCCCTCGACATCTGATATCAAGGAGCTCTGGCTAAACCAGAGTCAATGGGAATCAGGGAAAATCCTCCACTGATGGATCATACCTGGCACAAAGTCATGGAATAGTGTAGCGGCACGAACTGCAGATGACGGTTTACACTAACGATAGACACAAAATGCTGGAGTAACTAAGAGGGTCAGGCAGCATTGTTGGAAAAAATAGATAGGTATAATTTCAGGGCAGGACCCATATTCAGACCAAGGAAGGGACCGGACTCGAAACGCATCTATGCATTTTTCTCCAGATTTGCTGGAGTTATTCCACAGCATTTTGTGTCTAACGAAGGAAATTGGTCCCCTGTGGTTGGGGATCAAACACTTCAGCTAAAGGACACCTCAGTGGGAATTCCTTACGGTGGTGCACAAGGCCCAACTATCATCAGCTGCTTCATCAAATATTCCCCTTCAATCGTCCGGTCAGAAGTAGGGATGTTCGCTGATGATTGCACAATGTGCATCACCATTCACGAATACACAGATAATGAAGCAATCCATGACCAAATGCAGAAACACCTGGACAATACTGGGGTCTGGACTGAGGCGTGGCAAGTAACATTGCCAGGCAATGACGACATTCAACAAGAGAAAATCCTTGAAATTTACTTTCAATGGCATTATCATCACTGAATGTTTCACTGATATTCTGGTGTTGCTAATGACCAGAAACTAAACTGTAGCAGCCATGTATAGTGCGGCATAAAACATCTTCTAACTCCCCAATGCCTGTCCATCATCTACAGGGCTCAAGTCAGAGTGTGATGGAATATTCACCACTTGCCTGAATGAGTGCAGCTTTAACACCTTGCAGGTCATTAGGTGCAGGAGTAGGCCATTCGGCCCATCGAGCCAGCACTGCCATTCAATATGATCATGGCTGATCATCCACAATCTGTACCCCATTCCTGCCTTCTTCCCATATCCCACGACTCCGCTATCTTTAAGAGCACTTTCTAGCTCTCTCTTAAAAGTACCCGGAGAACCACCCTCCACCGCCCTCTGAGGCAATAATTCCACAGACTCACAACTCTCTGGGTGAAAAAGTGTTTCCTCATCTCCACTCTAAATGGCTTACCCTATATTCTTAAACTGTGGCCCCTGGTTCTGGACTCCCCAACATTTCATTAAGATATCCTCTCATCCTTCTAAATTCCAGAGAATACAAGCCCAGCCACTCCATTCTCTCAGCATATGACAGTCCCGCTATCCCAGGAATTAACCTTGTGAACCTAGTCCCTCAATAGCAAGAATGTCCTTCCCCAAAACTGCACACAATATCCCAGGTGTGGTCTCCCTAGGGCCCTAAACAACTGCAGAAGGACACAGCAACCTGCTTGATAGGCATCCTGTCTAAGTTCATAATTGACAGGAGCAGAATTAGGTCACTGGCCCATCAAGTCTACTCCACCATTCAATCATGGCTGATCTGCTGTAGATTTGGGAGGAACAGCAGCAGCAGATTAGCAAGAGATACGACTGATTGGCTCTAGCCCAAGTGGGAGGAGAGAAGTGAGTCAGAGGGGTGAAAACAGTTGAAAACTGAGGAATTTGCTTTGTAAATTGGTAAATCAGGCAATTTATCAGTCAATTTAAGCAGGACAGCTCTTAGCGAGCGGCAGTGAGTGAAGTGCCCTGTGAGTCTTTGGCTCGAGAGTCTTTGGAGAGGAGACCACGCAATACGCTTGAGAGGGAGAGACGAAAGAAGGAGATGTCAGGCAAGCTGATTCAGTGCGATGCTTGCAGTATGTGGGAGGTCAAGGACACCGCTGGTGCCTCTGGCTGCTACAAATGCGAAAAGTGCATCCAGGTAGAGCTCCTGAAGGGCCGTGTTGGGGAACTGGAGAAGCAAGTGGATGACCTCCGGTTCGTACGAGAAACTGAGTCGTTCCTCGACAAGTCCTACAGTACGATTGTTACACCTAAGGTACTGGAAGAGAGAAGGTGGGAGACAGTGAGAAAGGGAGGGAAGCATGGAATGCAAATATCCCCGGGTGGTGTACCTCTTGTAAACAGGTTCATCCGCTTAGAAGCTGTTGGGACAGAAGACGTGAGCGGCGGACTGGCTTGCGATGCGAATAGGGCTGTTGAGCCAAAACCAAAAAGGCCTAAGGCAGGCAAGGCCATTGTAGTGGGAGACTACATCGTGAGAGGTACGGACAGGGGTTTCTGTGGCAACAGACGGGATGCAAGGATGGTGTGCTGCCTTCCCGGTGCCAGGATCCAGGATGTCACGGACAGAGTGCAGAAAATCCTCAAGGGTGAAGGTGAACATCCGGAAGTGGTAGTGCATGTCGGCACAAACTATGTCGGAAAGAAGGGGATAAATATTCTGCAGCGTGACTTTAGAGAGCTCGGAAAAATGTTGAAAAGCAGGACCTCCAGGGTTGTTATCTCCGGTTTGCTTCCAGTTCCCCGTGCTGGCGAGAGCAGGAACAGGGAGATACGGGACCTGAACGTGTGACTGAGGATCTGGTGCACGGGGCAGGGATTTAGATTCTTAGATCACTGGGATCTGTTTTGGGGTAAGGGGGAACTGTACAAAGGGGACGGATTGCATCTTAACAGGTGTGGGACCAGCATTCTGGCAGGCAGGTTTGCCACTGCTACACGGGTGGCTTTAAACTGAATAAGGGGGATGGGGTGTCGAATGGGATAGTGGAGGATGGAGTTAAAGGGAAAGGGTTTCTTAAATGTGTGAGCGTAGAGACCGAGGGGTGTAAAATGAGGGTAGAAGCAATAGGTAGCAAGGTGAAAAGTAAAAGTGGCAGGCAGACAAAACCAGGGCAAAAATCAAAAAGGGCCACTTTTCAACATAATTGTATAAGGGGTAAGAGTGTTGTAAAAACAAGCCTGAAGGCTTTGTGTCTCAATGCAAGGAGCATTCGTAATAAGGTGGATGAGTTGAATGTGCAGATAGCTATTAATGACTATGATATAGTTGGGATCACGGAGACATGGCTCCAGGGTGACCAAGGCTGGGAGCTGAACATCCAGGGATATTCAATATTCAGGAGGGATAGAGAGAAAGGAAAAGGAGGTGGGGTAGCGTTGCTGATTAGAGAGGAGATTAATGCAATGGAAAGGAAGGATATTAGTTTGGAGGATGTGGAATCGGTATGGGTAGAGCTGCGAAACACTAAGGGGCAGAAAACGCTGATGGGTGTTGTGTGCAGGCCACCTAACAGTAGTAGTGAAGTTGGAGATGGTATCAAACAGGAAATTAGAACTGCGTGCGACAAAGGCAAAACAGTTATAATGGGTGACTTCAATCTACATATAGATTGGGTGAATCAAATTGGCAGGGGTGCTGAGGAAGAGGATTTCTTGGAATGTATGCAGGATAGTTATCTAAATCAACATGCAGAGGAACCAACGAGAGAGCAGGCTATTTTAGACTGGGTATTGAGTAATGAGGAAGGGTTAGTTAGCAATCTTGTTGTACGTGCCCACTTGGGCAAGAGTGACCATAATATGGTTGAGTTCTTCATTAGGATGGAGAGTGACATTGTTAATTCAGAAACAATGGTTCTGAACTTAAAGAAAGGTAACTTTGAGGGTATGAGACGTGAATTGGCCAAGATTGACTGGCAATTAATTCTAAAAGGGATGACGGTGGATATGCAATGGAAGACATTTAAAGACTGCATGGATGAACTACAAAAATTGTTCATCCCAGTTTGGCAAAAGAATAAATCAGGGAAGGTAGTACATCTGTGGATAACAAGGGAAATCCGGGATAGTATCAAAGCGAAGGATGATGCGTACAAATTAGCCAGAAAAAGCAGCATACCGGAGGACTGGGAGAAATTCAGAGACCAGCAGAGGAGGCCAAAGGGCTTAATTAGGAAAGGAAAAATAGATTATGAAAAAAAACTGGCAGGGAACATAAAAACTGACTGCAAAAGTTTTTATAGATATGTGAAAAGAAAGAGATTAGTTAAAACAAATGTAGGTCCCTTGCAGTCAGAAACAGATGAGTTGATCATGGGGAACAAGGATATGGCGGACCAATTGAATAACTACTTTGGTTCCGTCTTCACTAAGGAAGACATAAATAATTTGCCGGAAATAGCAGGGGACCGCGGGTCAAAGGAGTTGGAGGAATTGAGTGAAATCCAGGTTAGCCGGGAAGTGGTGTTGGGTAAATTGAATGGATTAAAGGCCGATAAATCCCCAGGGCCAGATAGGCTGCATCCCAGAGTACTTAAGGAAGTAGCTCCAGAAATAGTGGATGCATTAGTAATAATCTTTCAAAACTCTTTAGATTCTGGAGTAGTTCCTGAAGATTGGCGGGTAGCAAACGTAACCCCACTTTTTAAGAAGGGAGGGAGAGAGAAAATGGGGAATTACAGACCAGTTAGTCTAACATCGGTAGTGGGGAAACTGCTAGAGTCAGTTATTAAAGATGGGATAGCAGCACATTTGGAAAGTGGTGAAATCATTGGACAAAGTCAGCATGGATTTACGAAAGGTAAATCATGTCTGACGAATCTTATAGAATTTTTCGAGGATGTAACTAGTAGCGTGGATAGGGGAGAACCAGTGGATGTGGTGTATCTGGACTTCCAGAAGGCTTTCGACAAGGTCCCACATAAGAGATTAGCATACAAACTTAAAGTACACGGCATTGGGGGTTCAGTATTGATGTGGATAGAGAACTGGCTGGCAAACAGGAAGCAAAGAGTAGGAGTAAACGGGTCCTTTTCACAATGGCAGGCAGTGATTAGTGGGGTACCGCAAGGCTCAGTGCTGGGACCCCAGCTATTTACAATATATATTAATGATCTGGATGAGGGAATTGAAGGCAATATCTCCAAGTTTGCGGATGACACTAAGCTGGGGGGCAGTGTTAGCTGTGAGGAGGATGCTAGGAGACTGCAAGGTGACTTGGATAGGCTGGGTGAGTGGGCAAATGTTTGGCAGATGCAGTATAATGTGGATAAATGTGACGTTGTCCATTTTGGTGGCAAAAACAGGAAAGCAGACTATTATCTAAATGGTGGCCGACTAGGAAAAGGGGAGATGCAATGAGACCTGGGTGTCATGGTACACCAGTCATTGAAAGTAGGCATGCAGGTGCAGCAGGCAGTGAAGAAAGCGAATGGTATGTTAGCTTTCATAGCAAAAGGATTTGAGTATAGGAGCAGGGAGGTTCTACTGCAGTTGTACAGGGTCTTGGTGAGACCACACCTGGAGTATTGCGTACAGTTTTGGTCTCCAAATCTGAGGAAGGACATTATTGCCATAGAGGGAGTGCAGAGAAGGTTCACCAGACTGATTCCTGGGATGTCAGGACTGTCTTATGAAGAAAGACTGGATAGACTTGGTTTATACTCTCTAGAATTTAGGAGATTGAGAGGGGATCTTATAGAAACGTACAAAATTCTTAAGGGGTTGGACAGGCTAGATGCAGGAAGATTGTTCCCGATGTTAGGGAAGTCCAGGACAAGGGGTCACAGCTTAAGGATAAGGGGGAAATCCTTTAAAACCGAGATGAGAAGAACTTTTTCACACAGAGAGTGGTGAGTCTCTGGAATTCTCTGCCGTAGAGGGTAGTCGAGGCCAGTTCATTGGCTATATTTAAGAGGGAGTTAGATGTGGCCCTTGTGGCTAAGGGGATCAGAGGGTATGGAGAGAACGCAGGTACGGGATACTGAGTTGGATGATCAGCCATGATCATATTGAATGGCGGTGCAGGCTCGAAGGGCCGAATGGCCTACTCCTGCACCTAATTTCTATGTTTCTATGTTTCTATCAGCCGTGATCATATTGAATGGAGAATGGTGCAGGCTCGAAGGGCCGAATGGCCTACTCCTGCACCTAATTTCTATGTTTCTATCTATCTCTCCCTCCTAACCCTATTCACCTGCCTTCTCCCCATAACTCCCATGACACCTGTTCTAATCAAAAATCTATCTCTGCCTTAAAAATCTCCACTGACTTCCACCAACTACCCAACCATTCAATCACTCCGCTGCAGACGCCCAGTAGCAGCAGTTTGTAACATCTACAAGATGTACTGCTGTAACTGATCAAGACTCCTTAGAGAGCACCTTCAAGCCCCACACCACTACCAATTAGAGGCAGAGGAACACCACCACTTGGAAGATGTTCTCCAAACTACACATCATAGAGTCAGAGTGACATCTTGGAAATATATCCTTCATCATTGCTAAATCAATATCCTGGAACTCCGTCCCCAACAGCATTGTCAGCATACTTGTACCTCAAGGACTGCAGAAGTTCAAGATGGTAGCTGTCCACTGCCTTCTCAAGACCAATTGACGATCAGTCTGCAAAACCCACATTCTTTTAATTACTTTAAAAAAAATGTTTTCCCTGCCACCCGCCCACAAATTCATGGCAAGCAAATGTTAACCTTTAATCATCTTATCTGATATTACAGAGTTGCTCTCTTTGAAAATGAAATCCTAGTCTGGCTCAAATAACACATTCCCAGTAATATGCAAAGGCACAGTAATCACACATTCATTATGCATAGGCAGAGGGCGGTGGAGGCAGGTTCTCTGGATGCTTTCAAGAGAGAGCTAGATAGGGCTCTTAAAAATAGCAGAGTCAGGGGATATGGGGAGAAGGCAGGAACGGGGTACTGATTGGGGATGATCAGCCATGATCACATTGAATGGCGGTGCTGGCTCAAAGGGCCGAATGGCCTTATTCCTGCACCTATTGTCTATTTATTTCACCTCAAGAATTGACATACAAAATAACTTTTATATTTAATTAAATGTTTTCCACCAAACCTTTCTAATTGAAAGGGAAATATAAATGTAAAATGCTTAATACTACTATTTTCTGAGTCGACTTTATTGCTGCCTAAAACTGCAAGATTGTTTTTTTGTAAAGGAACAGTGAACAGAATTAAAACTAAACATGTTTTAAGCACATTGATGATGTCTGACAATAATTTTCATTTTTATTATACTCTTCATTTTTAGACTATTTACACATCATAAGAATCCCAAAGTATATTTTAAATTTACTACAAAAACATTTTTTCTTACTAAGTCTGGACTATCACACGAAGAATTAACATTGAATGAATAATCTGTATGGGTCGCGCTCATGTCACCTGACTCGACTTGAGAGCAATCCAATCACATACCTCAGCTGATGTGTAGAACTGTTTCTGGACCTCTAAATGCACTTCCCAGGAAGCCTGCAAAATTAATATTAATATATTTTAGATATAAAATACGTGTATACTCAATTGGGATCAATTGGGAGGGGGGGGAGAAGAAGGGGGGAGAGAATTGGGGGGAGAGAATTGGGGGGGAGAGAATTGGGGGAGAGATAATGTCTCCAGCAGAGTGTGACCCTGAGAGAAATAGATTGACTCTCAAAGATAGATTGTGTCTCACAGGGTGAGAGATGTTCAAAGATAGAGAGATCAAGGGAAAGGCTTCAATTGGGAATGGGGATTTAACAGGGCAATTTTTTTTAACAGAGTATTAGATTCCTGGACTGTGCTGCAGGGGAATTGCTGGAAACAGGTATGATAGCAATGTTTAAGAGGCATATAGGATGGCGCATGAACAGGCAGCGAATTGTGGACTATAGACCACATATAGCAGATGTGCAGTTTAAATTGGCATCATGTTCCAAACAGATATAGAAGGCCATAGGACCTGTTCCTGTGCTGCCCTTTGTTCTAGATAACTGCTATTGAAATGAGGATCAAATGCACATTGAGAGGCTGAATTCTTCAGAACTCAAAATAATAGACAATAATAGACAATACATATCTAACTCTCTCTTGAAAGCATCCAGAGAATTCCACAAATTCACAACTCCCTGGGTGAAAAAGTATTTCCTCATTTCTGTTCTAAATGGCCTACTACTTATTCTCAAACTATGGCCCTTGGTTCTGGACTCCCCCAACATTGGGAACACGTTTCCTGCCTCGAGCGTGTCCAATCCCTTAATAATCTTATATGTTTCAATAAGATGCCCCGTCATCCTTCTAAATTCCAGTGTATACAAGCCCAGCCACTCCGTACGACAGTCCCGCCATCCCGGAAATAAACCTCATGAATCTACGCTGCACACCCTCAATAGCAAGAATGTCCTTCCTCAAATTTGGAGATCAAAACTGCACACAATACTCTAGGTGTGGTCTCACCAAGGCACAGTACAACTGCAGAAGGACCTCTTTGCTCCTGTACTCAACTCCTCTTGTTTTAAAGGACAACATGCCATTAGCTTTCTTCACTGCCTGCTGTACCTGCAGACTGTAATTATATTTATATGTGGTAAGGCAAGAACCCCTCGCTTCATCAGTCTCCGGTCTTTATCTACTTCAAGCTTCCATCATTCCACCACCGATGAAAAAATGATTGCCACCCAGCAGTGTCTACCTTACTCTCTCTCTCTGTCACACTACCTCTCTGTCACTCTCTCTCACACCCACTCGGCCACACTGCAGTTTTTTCCGACTCGATCTCTTTTGCACTGCCTCTCTCTCCGAGTCTCTCTCTCCGAGTCACTCACACTCTGGGTCTGACACACACTCTGGGTCTGTCACACTCTGGGTCTGTCACACTCTGGGTCTCTCTCTCTGACACACACACACACACACAGTCTCAGTGACACTGCTTTTTTTTCTCTCTGGGACTCTGAGTCTCTAACATAGTCTTCTTTCTCCGAATCTCACAGCCGGTCACGCATTATCTTTCTATCACACACAGCCTTTCTCTATAATTTCATTTACCGAATCATTCATACAATATGTCAGACTCCCTCTATCATTCACTTTCTCCTCACTCACATTTCTTTATCTTTATCATCCACTCTCTCACCCTCGCACCCTCACACACACACAGGCATTCACATACTTACCACAGATGCTGCCCGTCCCGCTGAGTTACTCCAGCACGTTGTGTCTATCTTCGGTGTAAACCAGCATCTGCAGTTCCTTCCTCCACACAGATACTCACTGTCAGGGACTTTCTATCTATGTCACAGATAATGTCACTCTCACCCTCCCTCCCTCTCTCTGTCTCTCTCACACACACACACTTTCTCTCTCTCACATTCCCTCTCCTTGTCTCGGCGCTCCCAGCCCAGTAAAGCCCACAGACAGCGCGGAGCTCTAGTATGTGTGCAGCCCACTGCTCTCCGCTCCTGTTAGTGTTACTCGCCCAGTCCGCATCAACAAGGCGAGGGTCCCGGGGAAGGACATGTCCCTACCGCAGCGGCCCGAGTCTTTGGCGAAAAGTGAACAATGCGAAGTGACTAAACTTGCCCAACTTTTATTGGAGCATTTCCGCTTCCGTTTTTTATTCCGTGCAAACACTGAACGGAACCGTCCTGGGCCGCCCGCTCCTCTGTCGCTGCCGCCGCCTCCAGCGGGCACTGGCGAGCGCACTGGATGCAGCGGGAGAGGGGCAGCGCGGAGAGACACGGGGACTCCGCTCAAACGGTCACTCTTGCTGAGGGGGACAGAGGGTCTCTGCGTTAAGAGGGTCACAGGGGGTCTCTGCATGTAAGGGGGTCTGTGCACTAAGGGGTTCAGGGGGTCTCTGCGCCAAGAGAGTGTTCGTGAGAGGGATGGTCCCTGCGAGCTGGGCACAGGGGGATCTAGCGCAGTGTTGCCAGTGCTGCATTTCACACCTTGTTACTGTTGTGGCGGCGATCTGATATTTTGTAGACTAAAAAGTTGCCCAAAGGGTTTTAAAGGCAAAAAAGAAATCTCCAGAGCACAATTGGAGTTCAAATATTAGATGGCCATCTTTTTTCTTGGTGGGGGGGGAGGGAAGGAGGGCGGAGAAAATGCTGGGTTACACAAAAGAGCAATCTACAAAGGCACATTCTGTCACAGAATGAAGTAAACATGGGCTGTAACCTGGCCATGTTTCAAATGATAACCATTAATATTGAACTGCCCTGATTGTTCACGGATTGGGAGCAAATAATGTTGAAAAGTGGACTTAGTGTTTTGGTTACCATTGTTTAGATGTTTATTTCCATAGAACAGGGCTGCGTATAGAATGGTGAGCTAACCAGTTCCATGTAGCATCAAAGGATTCTGTCAGGAACTTCTCCATAACAATGGATCTAGATTAACGGATCAAATTTAATCCGATTGTGGATTGCAATTCAAGCACTACATTCTGAAGAAGGGCCTCAACCCGAAATGTCACCCATTCCTTCACTCCAGAGATACCTGTCCTGCTGAGTTACCCCAGCTTTTTGTGTCTATCTTAGGTTTAAACTAGCATCTGCAGTTCCCTCTTACACACCACATATTCGACCATAAATTGAGGTACATGTTCTTCTCACATATACGATCGGGTGAAAAGTCAGTGCATTGTTAAATTTATCCAAAAGGAATAAATTACGATGAGAAAAAGACAGGAATGCACTATTGCAGTGGTACTCAGTTCAGGAAAGCAAGAACAGCATGAAAAGATGCATCAACATGAAAAGATGCAGAAAGACAAGAAAGAGGAGACACAAGGACCAATTTGAGGCTGGGACCATCCCAACATTAAAGAAACAGACAGGTACATAGATAGGACAAGGTTAGAGGGATATGGACCAAACGCGGGCAGATGGGACTAGTGTAGCTGGGACATGTTGGCCGGTGTGGGCAAGTTGGGCCGAAGGGCCCGTTTCCACACTGTATCACTCTTTGACTCTAACTGCAGATTATGGAGACGCAAGCAAAATCTCAGCCGGTCGGACAGCATCTGTGGAGGGAAAATGAATGTCGTTTGTCCATTCCCTCCACAGATACTGCCTGAACTGCTGAGTTCCTCCAGCACTTGGTGTTTTGCAGAAAGAAAAGAAACAATCAGATTATTTTTCATGTGGTCAGATTTCATCTTAATTTTAATAGTTTGAGAATTAACCATGCTAGCAAAGCCAGAAAGTCCTCGGGAAGCCTGCTGTCAAATCAAGGGTAGATCCTCAGAAATAGAAGCAGGGGGTGTTGGTGATTCTTGAAGAGTAATGTGAACTATCTGAGCACAGAGTCAAGAGTGTTTTATTGTCATTTGTCCCAAAACGGAACAGAAATTCTTACTTGCAGCAGCACAACAGTGTTGAAACATGTGTATGAAATAATCAGTTGGGGTTGCTGCTGAGTGAGCCTCGGAGGGCTGTACGTTCATATATGTAAACACAATACTCTGTAAACACCATAATAAACAACAAATAAAGTTCAATGTGTGTATGTATATAAATAAAAACAAGGCTACACAGTTCCCCATGCAAGCAGAAACATTGACTGTAACAGTTAACAATGAACTGTTCAATGCTGAAATAAGCTTTGAAACATAATTTAAATAGAAATAATTTTATATTTATTTTGCTTCACCAACATGTTGATAAATTGAATAGTTCCTCAGAACGCCTGTCCAATAGTTTAGATTAAAACATCAAAAAAACATTGGATGTTCATAGAGGGAAACAGAATCCACATGTATAAACTGTTATATAAATGATTAATTATAGCTTTGGCCACTAGGGAAAATCACATCTGTTTCATTTTAAAATTTGCTAGAGTTTTTCATTTGTGCCATATTAAATTAAATTCCCAAACTTGTCTTTAAAATGCATTTAATCACATTAATTTTGATAGGTTTATTTTAATTAAAAGCAAAAATTAAATAATATTAATGCATTTCGATGGCAGCATTTAATATGATAATTATCAAAGGCATGATAAAAAACAATTACACAGCTTCAAAGGACCAATCTTACTTTGTCAAAGCAAATTTGTGCATGGGAATTTAAATTCATTGCCAAAAGACAACTGCACATCAATCTGCTTTTATACTGGGTTAAGGACCATGCTGGCTCCAGACCCGTAGGATTTGCCTGCCCATAATGGTGGGCAGCTTCAGTGACTCTGGCAAGTTTATTAGGAGGTTGCCCCCCAGCTATACAAGGCCCACACATGAAGAGATATCAGTGCCAGTTGCAGTTCTCAAAGGACTTTGCAGCCCAGAGGATCTTAATTATAGTGTAAGCTGCCATTTTCAGAGATTGCAAACCAGGAGGAATCGCTGCATACAAATGTACTTGCATGGCAGCTACTTTTTCTAATGCAGTGAAGGGAGAACTCAGGCGCCAGTGGCTGCTTTCTTGTAGAATTAGTTTTGAAGAGGTGTTTATGAGGTCCCTAAACTACTACCACAGTGCTTTCTAACAACTCTTTCAGACCAAACTGGAGATGTATTGCATGTGATGTCAAATTGTAATTGTACAGGGTGGGTATTTGTTAAATACTTATTCCTTCTATTTGCTATTAAACAATAAGTGGGAAATGTTCAAATTAGCTGAGTTATACCCAGTTTCACACCTAAACATACAGTGTTCCAGTAGCAAGATGTGGGGGGGGGACACAGAAAACTTGGCAGTGTTCCAGTAGCAAGTGGGCAGATTACACGATGGAAATAGGCCATTTGAGCAGTTTGTCACAGTGCCTTAAATCATTTATGTCAGCGCCACAGTTGCTGGAGCTGCTGCTTCACAGCACCAGCGACCCGGGTTCAATTCTGACCTCGGGTGTTGTCTGTGTGGAGTTTGCATATTCTCCCTGTGATCCTGTGGCAATCCCCTGGGTGCATAGAGAGTGGACACAAAAGTGGGATAACATAGAACGTGTGTGAATGGGTGATCAGTGGTGGGCGCTGAAGTAGTGAGCCGAAGAGCCTGTTTCCATGCTGTATCTCTCCACTAAACTAAACATTTACTGAAGATATGTTAAGATTGTCTGTGGCAGCATCAGAAGGGCAGGTATTTCTGCCCTATCTGGTCAAAGTGGAGGAGTAGCAGGAAGCACATTTATGGGTGCAGGAAGCAGACTATCTATTATCTAGTGTAATGTAAGCAGCACATATGTGGTGATCCCACCTGATACCAGTCGTGTGTGCAGAGACTTCTTCCTGGAATTGGGATGATAAACTATAATCAGACCTAAAGCCAAAAAGCACCCTTTAAGCACCAGGGTAACTTTTCACTAAACTTCCATACTGCTGAATCAAAGAGATAAAGAGAGTTCACTTTAAGGCGAGACTAAAAAATGCTGGAGTAACTCTGCAGGTCAGGCAGCACCCCTGGAGAATGTGGATAGGTGATGTTTTGGGTCAGCACCCTTCTTCATACCAGGCCCAACATGTCCTCTATCCATGTTCTCCAGAGATGCTGCCTGACCAGCTGAGTTACTCCAGCATTTTGTATCTTTCCTTGGTAAATCAGCATCTGCAGTTCCTTGTTTCTTCACTATAAGGTGACAGGAATTCCTGTGGTGAAACAAAAGACTGCAGGTACTAGAATATGGAATTAAAAACAAATATTACTTGAAGAACTCAGCGGGTCAAGCAGCATCTGTGGAGGAAAATGAGTTGTGTTTATGAATTGGTTCTAATTAATTGACTCTCTCTCAAAGTACATTGCAGCCACTTTTATGAAGTCACTACATCTTGGATTTCTGACTCCACTTCTATGATACTTGCAGGTGTGGGCATTGCAAAGGTATATTGGGCTTTATTTGTAACTTCACTACCCAGATAAAATGTTCCATTCCCCAGATGTATATCAATACATGCTATCCATTTAGCTCAATAATATCTCCAGGAATGGAACTCTGGCAAAAATAAAATACTGCAGATGCTGGAAATCCAAAATTAAATTAACAGAAAATTAGAGATGGCCTGTAAATGCTGGTCTTGACAGCAACACTCTTATCCCATCTAACATCATCCTGGAGATAATCGTCATTGACGTGGGTTTATTGCAAACATTTAGTTCTTCCTTTTCATTTTAAATCTGATATAGTCCTTTAACTCGTTCATGCTTTGTGAATGCTTTTTGGCAAGGCCTTTAATTCAGTGCAGTATTCAGTATTTACTTTAATGTCATTTTAACTGAGTACTTGCATACAAAGATGAAACAAAACATTGTTTCTCAATCAGTTCCCATCAGTGCGGTTAATAAAAACAGAATAAATACATAGAGCTTTAAAATTAAAATGAACATCTAAAATAGGCCTAAACATTGAAATAAAACCGACACGCAGACCAAACAGTGGCTTTGCTTTGACAGGTGCCTAGTTGTCAAAGTATGGGCGAGGTTAGATGTGTTGGTGTATGATATATGGGGAGGGGACACAGTCCGTTAACCAGTTTTATTGCCTGTGGGAAGAAGCTGTGTAGCATCCTGCTGGTTTTGCAGCTGATGCTCCTGTACCTCTTCCCAGATGGCAGAATGGAGAAGATGTGGTGTGACGGATGATAGGGGTCCTTAATAATGGAGATGGCTCTGCTGATGCTCCGCTTCTGATAGATCTCCAACAGGAAAGGGAGTGGGTCACCAATGATCCTACTGGCTGTCTTCACTATCCTGTCAAGTTGGTTTTGCTCATAAGCCTTGCAGCTCCCAAACCAGGAAGTGATGCCGTAGGTCAGTATACTCTTGATGGTGCCCCTGTAGAAGGTTCTTAGATGAACAGTAGGGAGACCTGCTTTTCTTAGTCTCCGGAGAGGGTGGAGCCGCTGCTGAGCTCTTTTGATGACTGCTGTGGCGTTGGTCGTTGAGGTCAGCTTGAAGTTTGGTGTGAAAAGACAGCTGATCATAAACAATGAAAGAACAATGGTACATTTCCATCTCGTGATGGTGGGTTGATTAGGCTGAACTTGAAAGTAGTATAGTTCCTTATCCCAGTTTTATGCGGCAGAGGTCTGAGGTTATTTATGATGTCTCACCTCCAGTTCCAATTTAAGTTGAAAACAATAAAGAAAAGAATCATACGGGAGAGACACCTGAAGGTTGTGTTGTCGATAAAGTAAAGTTAAATTATTAATTGCCTCTAGAAATGTGTACACTACTTGGCTTCAGCTCAATTTGGTTCATGGGTACACAAATACATTCAAGTTAGTTTGATTAGTTGGATCCCTCACTCATGTCTCCTCTGTAGTTGTGCTCTCACATTCTCCTCACCCCAGATGGAGTGAGGATAGAATTCCCCTGATGATAGCTTTCACTCCACCCGCTTCCGTATCCAACACATTATTCTCCAACATTTCCATCACCTCCAATGGGATCCCACCATCAGTCACATCTTCCCATCTCCACATCTTTCCAGCTTCTGCAGATACTGTTTCCCTCTGCAACTCCTTGGTTCACCCATCCCTTCCCACCCAAACCACCCCCTCCCCAGTTACTTTCCCCAGCAACCGTAGGAGATGTTGTACCTCAAATCAAATTTATTTATAAATCACATTTAAAAACGCCCCACGTTGACCAAAGTGCTGTACAGGCCAGAGCAGGTAACTAAAATCACAAGAAGAAACAGACATACACAGGAATGCACACAGCACACAGGTACAAATAATCAGCTCAAGGACACAAAACAAAGAGCAGCCACATCAGGGGGAATTCAAACGCTAGCGAATAAAAATAAGTTTTGAGCCTGGATTTAAAAGTCGATGAAGGGGGCAGATCTGATAGGGAGGGGGATGCTGTTCCACAGTCTAGGGGCAGTAACAGCAAAGGCACGGTCACCTCTGAGCTTAAGTTTAGATCGCGGGACAGCCACGAGCCTCAAGTCAGCCGACGAGGGACGTAGAGTAAGGGGTAAGGAAGTCTGTGATATAGGGGGGAGCAAGCCCGGTTTGGGCTTTATAGACAAACAGGAGAACCTTAAAATCAACTCTGAACCGTACTGGCAGCCAGTGGAGAGAGGACAGAATGGGTGTAATATGGTCCCTCTTCCGGGTACCTGTCAGGAGCCTGGCTGCGGCGTTCTGGACCAGTTGCAGGTGGGTCAGGGACGACCGACTGATCCCAGGATACAGGGAGTTGCAGTAGTCCAGGCGAGACGATATAAAAGTGTTGATGACTTTCTCCTAATCTTTGAATGAGAGGAATAGTTTTATTTTGGAAATGGTACGAAGCGGGAAAAACAAAATGGCTATTACTATTCAATTGAATTGCTTGTCAAACTTAAAGGCAGAATCAAATATCACACCAAGGTTTTTGACATGGGGTTTGACAAGGGTGGATAAGTTGCCAAGTGTTTAAGAGGGAACTGCAGATGCTGGAGAATCGAAGGTTACACAGAAAAGCTGGAGAAACTCAGCGGGTGCAGCAGCATCTAACACCTCCGCTCGGTCCGCAATAACCAAGCTGACCTCCCGGTGGCTCAGCACTTTCCCCCTCCCACTCCGCCTCCGACCTCTCTGTCCTGGGTCTCCTCCATGGCCACAGCGAGCAGCACCGGAAATTGGAGGAACAGCACCTCATATTCCGTTTGGGGAGGTCTACACCCCCGGGGGCGAATTCTCCCAATAGTCCTTGCTGATCCCCTTCCTCAGCTCCCCTACTATCTCCTCCCACCCTCCAGCCTTCTGGCTACTCCTCCTTTTCCCTCTTGTCCCGACCCACCCCCACTCCCGATCAGTCTGAAGAAGGGTTTCGGCCCGAAACGTTGCCTATTTCCTTCGCTCCATAGATGCTGCTGCACCCGCTGAGTTTCTCCAGCTTTTCTGTGTAACCCTGGATAAGTTGCCAATGCTGGTTAGCACTTTGATGGAGTCAGGGGGAGCAAATAGGATGACTTCAGACTTGTTCTCATTCAGCTATAGGAAATCTGTGCCATCCAACATTTTATGTCCTTGAGGCAGTTCATGAGATTGATTAAATTTGACTGGTTGTTTGGTTTCAAGGAAAGTTAAACATCTCATTTCACTGATGTGTGTCTTCAGCATAACAGTGAAATGAGATGTTGTGTTTTTGAGTGATTTGACCGAGGGGAAGCATGTACATGGAGAAAAGGATGGGGCCTAGGATGGAACCTTGTGGGATCCCGCAGGAGAGACTCGCTGGGGAAGAGGAAAAGTTGCCTATGTTGACGGGAAGCTTCTATTTTTGAGGTAGGATGTGAACCAGTTCAATGCAGGGCCATCTACACCAACCCCGAACTGGAGACGGTCAATTAAGATGTTATGATCCACTGTATGGAACGCCGCACTGTTCCTGTCCCTATAACCACTCCTTTGTCACAATCCAGCGACCCCAGCAGTCCTTGCAGGTGAGATAGAGGATCACATGCATCTCCTCTAAACTCATCTACTGCATACAGGGAACGTTCTGATGTGGCCTCCTGCATCAATGAGACTAAGCATAGACTCAGCGACGCATCTCTCAGTTGCAAATCATTTTAATTCCCCTTCCCATTCCAATACTGACTTTTCTGTCCTAGGACTCCTGCTTTGTTGGAGTGAGGCCACAGGCAAACTGGAGGAACAGTACTTGATATTCTGCTTGGACAGCTTACGACCAACCAAATGGAATTAACATTGAATTCTCCAATTTTAAGTAACCTCTAACAAGCATCCTCATGCCTCTCCTCTTTCTCCCCCACATCCCCCTTTCTACCCCCTCCCTCTCCTGTGCCCATCTGAACTCACACCTAATTTTCCCTTCTCCTCTACCTACATTCCTTCCTCTTCCATCACAATGCGCAACTCATGAAAACTTTTGTGTCACACTTTCTGCCTTTTCATCTCTGGTACAACCATCTCCATATCAACCCTCCCCTACCTCTATCAATCTATTATCTGCCAGGCTTTATCTTGCCCCTTTCCCCCCCCCCCCCCCCCCCCCCCCCCCCCCCCCCCCCCACCCCCCATCCCCACAATCAGTCTGAAGATGGGCCATGACCTGAAACATCACCTATCCATGTTCTCCAGGGATGCTGCCTGACCCGCTAAGTTACTTCAGCACTTTGAGTCTTTTTTTTTTGTAAACCAGCATCCGCAGTTCCTTGACTCTTCAAATTAGTTATGCTCTTCTTTACAAAGAAGCAGCTTCAGGCCGTTTGTGGGCTTTTTAGTAATCCTGGCTTAGGCTATGTAAACTATTTGGGAGATGTTTTAATTATTCAATCAGCACTTTATCTTCAAATTGGATAAATGTTTTGTAATGGAAACATTGTACTCGGAGGTCTTCTACAACTATTTGTCTCTGCATATTGTTTTGAACTGGATGGCTCTTCTGTCTGTACGTGCTTTGTTTGATGATGTTCTGACTGTGACTCTATTTATATGTTCTCTGTTGTTTTTAAATTATTGTCTGCAACTGTGGAACTGTGCTGCTGCCTGTCTTGGCCAGGACTCTCTTGTAAAAGAGATTTTTAATCTCAATGAGACTTCTCCTGGTTAAATAAAGGTTAAATAAAAATAAAATCTTATCATTCCTTTCCACGGTCTAACATCATCCTGGAGATGATCGTCATTGCCATGGGCTTTTTGCAAACATTGAATTCTTCCTTTTAATTTTAAACCTGATACACTGTAGTTCTTTCACTCATTCATGGTTTGTGAATGTTTTTGGCAAGGCCAGCACTTTGTGTCCATCTCAAAATGCCCTTGAACTTGAAGTTTGTTGTGAAAAGATAGCTGATAGATGTTACAGACTGCACCCATAATATGCTGGTGCAAAGATAGTAGTACTAGATTGCTTTATGGTATACTAGACTACGTGGGACCCTTTTGGTCCCATGTTCACACAGGAGGGCTGGTCCCCCAATGCAATATTCCATCTCTACACCAATTCCAATATTGGTGGCCAGTGGGGGAGGTGGGGGAGGCGGGGGCTTTCTGGAGCTGAAAGGACTGGTTTCCAGAGGGCTAGTATGGACATTGTGGGCCAAATGGATTCATGGGGTGGCAGCTCAGTCACTCAAGTCTGATGTGCTGGTAGCTCACTCATGGCTGATGGGCTAGCAGTTGGCTCATGGCTATTCCTTGTAATTCCATTTCAAGCGGGGCGCAAGGCCAACAAATTCAAATGCAGTTTCCTACCATTTCAAGCAGGGTGCAAGGCCACCAAATTCAAGTGATAAAATCAATATACAGTGCAAACAGGAAGTTGTCAAGTTTCCACCAACAGCCATGTTTGCAGTGCAGCCTTTCAAAGCAGTTACCACCACCAACAACAACAGCCATGTTTACAGTGCAGCCTTTCAAAGCAGTTACCACCACCAACAACAACAGCCATTTGTTTACAGTGCAGCCTTTCAAAGCAGTTACCACCACCAACAACAGCCATGTTTGCAGTGCAGCCTTTCAAAGCATTTACCACCACCAAGAACAGCCATGTTTGCAGTGCATCATTGCAAAGCAACCACATTTTCATTTTCAAACCACATTAAGGGCACTCACAGTTGAGTCAACATGTGTTCAGTGTTATTCACAGCTCAGAGGGACATGACCCTTTCGCTTCCTCCATCTTGCAGAGACTGAATGAGGCACAACACTTCCGGGTGTTATAGTCCCTCCCCCTCCCACCAGCAGGGGCAGCAGAGGCAGCAGAGAGAATGTCAACATTTTTTAAACATAAATAACTCTTTTATTTTTCATCGATGGGGAAAATCCTCTTGTCCTGCACAGCGGAAGGGGACTGATTAAGATGGCCAAAAATCACAACCGTAAGTGGCAGCATTTTTTCAAAAATCATGAAACAGAAAACAGGAGGTGGTCAAGATCTTACTTTTAGTAATATAGATTTAGCAGACTGTTTTGCACAAGATGATGTCAAGCTTCTAAAGTGACGTTGGCAAGTTGAGCCAACTTCATGAAACTCTCGACTTGCCTGGTAGATCACGGAAATGCTTTGAAGCATTAGGTTTGCCAGAGTATCCAGCCTCTGCCCTTTTTTTTGTAGTTGTGATGTATGGTACTAATTCAATTCCATTTCTAGTCATTGGTGATCATCTTCCCTCCCCTGCAACAAAATTTTCACCAAATGCAGTTGATAGTTTTAGCCAATTATGAGTCTGTTCTTGAATGGTACTTGGCTCTTGCTGCATGCAGACCAGGAATGCTTCATTATGTGACGTTTTATAAATGGAATTGACAACAGCAATCATCAGCAAACATCTGCTATTCTGAGTTCATAATTTAGAAGTGGTTGAAAATTGTTGAGACAAATTGTAAACACTATGCTAAGAAACTCCTCCACTGATGTGTTGGCTGAGAAGGTTGCCCTTCAAAGGTCATTTAGCTGCATTGTAAGTAAAACTTGAGTCAATGGGAACATTTCCTCTTGATTCCCAAAGGATTGATTACACCAGGGCTGTTGTGCACTGAGTCATCAAACTTTCACCTCGTGTCTAGAATTCAGACCTTTCGTCATATTTGAATAAAAGGTCCAAGTCCAATGCTGAGTCACCCTGCCCAACCCAAACTGAACACCAACCACCAAGTATATAAGACGTTGCAGTTGTATGAGATGTTGGGTGAGGCTACATTTAGAGTATTGTATTCAGTTTGGGACACCTTGTTATAGGAATGATGTTGTCAAGCTGCAGAGAAGATGTATGAGGTGTTGCCAGGAAAATAGGGTCTGAGCTATTGGGAGAGGTTGAGTAGGCTGGGACTCTATTCCTTGGAGTACAGGAGGATGAGGGATGATCTTTTAGATGTGTACAAAATCATGAGGGGAATACTCTCTTGCCCAGAATAGGGGAATGGAGAACAAGAGGTTTAAGGTGAGGAGGGAAAGATTTAATAGGAACCCGAGGGGTAACTTTTTCACACAAAAGGCAGTAGGTGTATGGAACAAGCTGCCGGAAGAGGTAGTTGGGTCAGGTACTATCGAAACGATTAAGAACAATTTAGACAGATACATGGATGAGGCCAGTTTAGAGGGATGCGAGCCAAATGCAGGCAAGTGGGACTAGTGTAGATGGGACTTTTTGGCCAGTGTGGGCACGTTGGGCCGAAAAGCCTGTTTCCATGCTGTTTGACTAGGACTCAAACAAATTATAAATGAGTAAATATCGTTGATAACAGTATCTACGGCACATTCCTCACTTCACTGATGGTTGTGAATAGACTGACAGGGGTGTAACTGACCAGGTAGGTTTCGATGAGTTTATTGTGAACAGGTTTTACACAGAGCTGGAGTGAATCAGCAGAATTGGAAGTTGTGATATGACTGAAGCCCAAAGACTGGTTATCCTACTTACTGCAGTTGGTTCACCCTGCAAAGCAGACAATTATAATTGGATCATTATCTGCATGTTCCACGGGAAACTCATCACACTTCAATGAAAGACACTGAGCAGAGTGACACAGCCCTGCTAACTGGTCATGACTCACACCACACAGGAGGCCTTTCAGACCAGTCCCTGAACTTCTTCACCCTCTCATGCAGTTCCTTGGGATGAAGGGTGACTTGATTTATGAAGCTATCCCACAGTCTAATTATCCTGCTGCTTTCCTGCAGTCATTTACTGTCTTTCATGCCTGTGCAAGCCCCTTCTTAACGCAATTTCTACCAGTTTTGCAGACAGCTAGTTCATACGGTCATAGGCTATAGGAGCAAAATTAGGCCATTCGGCCCATCAAGTACTCTGCCATTAAATCATGGCTGATCTATCTCTCCCTCCTAACCCCATTCTCCTGCCTTCTCCCCATAAGTCCAGGTTATTGTATCTATTTTGTTTTATTTGAGTTGCTGTGAAGCCAATCTGTGCTTATTCTGTTCCCAATAAACTTCTGTTGTCCATTCTATTCTTTGATCATTCAGGTTCATGGTTCACATTCATATCTGCCGCTCCAACAAAGCAAATATTAGATTTTGACAATGTAGCAATTTGTTCCTGATACACAGGATCTACATACAAATGTAAGTCTGCAATTAGAATTGGCAATAGATATGGAATTATAGAGGAACAAATAATGTTACATGCCAAGGTCCATGACTCACTGAAAACCAAAGATACTTTCCTGAAAACCAGTGTACCGTAACAGAAAGTAGATCTTGGTCAGATTAATAAACTGAAAAATATTAGATGAAACAGCAAATGATCTTTAGAAGATGTGATATTATCCAGGTACAAGATTAACACTGGGTACAGGCTTGGAAGCGTTAAAGGCCATGTCAAACAAAGGAAGTCCTTGGTAAAAATAGAAAGGTGGCATTACTTAAGAAAGGTTTTGCTAAGTATGTGGAACTAGACTATGTGGGACCCATTGAGTCCCAGTCACACAGGAGACCTAGTCCCCTAACACAACCCATTTCCCAACGCAAGGGGGGGGGGGGGTGGTGGGGGGGGGGGGGGGGGGGGGGGGGGGGGGGGGGGGGAGCAGGGTTGTGGGGGGGAGACGGGGTGGGGGGGGAGGATGTGGGGAAAAGGGAGGGAGTGGGGGAAGGGGGGGGGGGGGGTGTGGCTTGCACTCTGCTCATCCCGTACCTTCAGTTTTCGGCATCACGCAGCAGATCCCGGTCCCACTCCGGCTTCCAGTTCAACTCAGCAGCATCCGGCTGGTCGTGATGGTCGCAGCAGAAGCAGTCCATGAGCCGCTGATGGACTGCTCAACACACTCCGCCCCTTCAGCTTTTTATTCTCCTCGCCACGTTATTGACAGCGGGTTCCGGAAGGGGCGGTTTTTACGATTTTTAAACCTTCATAACTTTTGTACTATTTCACCGATCGGAACAAAACTTATTTGACTTGCAGCAGAGAAAAATGGCGCCTAAGGTGGCGAAAAATCATAGCGGTATGGGGAATCATTTTTGTGCAAATTTAATTACAACGCAGACCGGAAGTGGTCAAGATGAGAGTTTTAGTAATTGTATAGATAGAGAAGAGAAGATAACAATACAAATAAAACCAGAGAGAAAAATAAAGAGAGGAAAGAGTTTCAGAGAAACAGCAAAGAATTATATACACACACTAGACTAAGTGGGACCCATTGGGTCCCATGTTCACATGGGAGGGCTGGTCCCCCGACGCAATATTCCACCTCTCCACCAATTCCAATATTGGTGGCCAGTGGGGGAGCTTTCTGGGGTGCTGGTATGGGTTCTTGGCTGGTGGGCTGGCAGTTGACTCATGACTATTCCTTGAAATTCCATTTCAAGCAGGGTGCAAGTCCACCAAATTCAAATCCATGTTCCTACCATTTCAAGCAGGGTTCAAGGCCACCAAATTCAAGTGCAGTTTCTTACCACTATGAGCAGGGTTCAAGGCCACCAAATTCAAGTGCAATTTCCAACCACTTCAAGCAGTGCGCAAGGCCACCGAATTCAAGTGCAGTTTCATACCACTTCTAGCTGGATCCAAGGCCACCAAATACAAGTGCAGTTTCATACCACTTTCAGCAGGGTGCAAGGCCACCAAATTCAGTGCAGTTTTATTCCACTTCAAGCAGGGTCCAAGGCCACCAAATTCAAATGCAGCTTCATACCATTTCATGCAGGGTGAAACCACCATAAAACCACACAAAACACCAAACTCACAGTTCAGTAGACATTCAGTGTGTTCAGTTGATTCACAGCTCAAACAGAGTCATGACCTCTCCCTCCCCCATCATGCAGAGACTGATCCACACCCACACTTCCAGGTTTTATAACCCTTCCCCCCACCAAAAAAAGGTGTGGCTTTCAGGGCGTGATTGACAGGAGAGAGATTCTCAACATTTTTTAAACACTAATAACACTTTTATTTTTCATTGATGGGAAAAATTCTCTGCACATGCTCAGCGGAGGGGGGGGGACTGAGTAAGATGGCCAAAAATCACAGCCATAAGTGTAGCGTTTTATCTAAAATCAATATACAGTGCAAACAGGAAGTAAGTGCATTTGCAGTAGTGCCTTTTAACTTCAAGCCAAAGCACCCAAGCCGCCATTTGCAGTAAGTAGTGCCTTTCAACCGCAAGCCAAAGCACCCAAGCCACCATTTGTAGTAAGTAGTGCCTTTCAACTTCAAGCCAAAGCACCCAAGCCACCATTTGCAGTAACTAATGCCTTTCAACTTCAAGCCAAAGCACCCAAACAACCATTTGCAGGCAGTGCCTTTTTACTACAAACAAACCATATTTTCATTTTCAAACCACATTAAGGGTACTCACAGTTGTGTAGACATTTGTTCAGTGTTATTCAGAGCTCAGAGAGATGTGACCCTTGGCTTCATCCCTTGCAGAGAGTGAGTGAGGCACACCACTTCCAGGTTTTATAGTCCCTTCCCCTCCCTCCAGCAGGGGCAGCAGAGAGAATGATGATTTTTTAAACTTCAAGCCAAAGCTCCCAAGGCACCATTTGCAGTAAGTAGTGCCCTTCAACATCAAGCCAAAGCACCCAAGCCACCATTTGCAGCAAGTAGTGCATTTCAACTTCAAGCAAAGCACACAAGCCACCATTTGCAGTAAGTAGTGCCTTTCAACTTCATGCCACCATTTGCAGTAAGTAGTGCCTTTCAACCCCAAGCCAAAGCATCCAAGCCACCATTTACAGTAAGAAGTGCCTTTCAACTTCAAGCCAAATCACCCGCCACAATTTGCAGTGCCTTTTGAACTTTAAACCAAAGCTCCCAAGCCACCATTTTCTGTAAATAGTGCATTTCAACTTCAAGCCAAAGAACCCAAGCCACCATTTGCAGTAAGTAGTACCTTTCAACTTAATGCCACCATTTGCAGTAAGTAGTGCCTTTCAACTTCAAGCCAAAACACCCAAGCAACCATTTGCAGTAAGAAGTGCCTTTCAACTTAAAGCCAAAGCATCCAAACAACCATTTGCAGGCAGTGCCTTTTTACTTCAAACAAACCATATTCATTTTCAAACCACATTAAGAGTACTCACAGTTGTGTAGACATTTGTTCAGTGTTATTCAGAGCTCAGAGAGACGTGACCCTTGGCTTCATCCATCTTGCAGAGAATGAGTGAGGCACACCACTTCCTGGTTTTATAGTCCCTCCCCCTCCCTCCAGCAGGGGCAGCAGAGAGAATGGTGATTTTTTTAAAAAAAACATTAATATCTCTCTGATTTTTCATTGATGGGAAAAATCCTCCGCACCCGTAAGGCGGAGGGGGCTCTGGGCGCGGTGGCCAAAAATGACGGCCGTAGGTCGTGGCGTTCTGTCAGAAATTGCAGCACAGTAGGCCAAAAGCAGTCAAGATCAGAGATTTAGTAATATAGACAAGAATAAAAGCAGATGAATGTCCACATGTATTTTTAGTGTCCCTTCAATAGCGCTCCCTTCCCCAATGTCAGACCATGGCACTGGAAGGGGTGGAATTTTCCAGTTTGGAAAGTTGAATACATATTCCGCTCCCCAGTAAGGCACATTGCTGGTCTACTAAACATATTGTGTACACTCAGGAAGACTGGAGAGGTTCATTTTTGTACTTGAGGTGGTGACACGGTGGCGCAAGAATAGGAATAAATTACCTTTTGGACAGAGACCCTTCTTGAAACATTAATGGATAGTTGTATCTAGAAATTTGTCTGTGTCAGGGGAAAAAATAGGTATTGCACATCCAAAAGTCCTGTTAACAGGATATTAAGCAATTTTTCATGCACTTCTAGGAGTGGTAATTTCATTTATTAATAACTTATGATGCAATGAACTTTTTGCTGCAAGAGTTTTCTGCAGCCAATCACTGTTACCCTGGTGTCCAGCTCACCCCAATAACATCATCAATAGCACGACCCCCAAAATGCATTTGCCTGAGAAGTTCAATGTTCAATTACATTTGTCAAAATAACAATTACACAATTCACAGTTTACTCGGGAAGAATCAGGTTTCCTGATGCCAAAGGCTCCACAGTTATGTTTTTATTAAAAAGGACTTGGCGTCACTCTCTGCTAAACAAATCTCGAGTAAACTGACCCAAAGTATAATCTCAGATATTTTGTTGCTTCTCCTTCAAAACGTAGCGGCTTGAAATGCCAGAGGAAGTTCTGATTATAGAGAAGTGAGTCATGAGGATCAGATTGGAAATGAGTAAAAAACAAGAGGAAGACATCCGACCAAAGAGGAGACACCCAACATGCTGCCTCACCCGCTGAGTTTCTCCAGCACTTTTGTCCAGCTTCGATTTTCCAGCATGCCGAGAACTATATTCTGCACTCTGCATCTTCCCCTTTGCTCTGCCTATTGTACTTGAGTTTGAAGTAATATATTTTTTTAAATATATAGCATTATCTGATCTGATTGGATAGCATGCAAAAACAAAGCTTTTTCACTGTACCTCATGACAATAATAACCTCAACCTAAAACCATCCTTGCAGACATGCTCATATTGAATGGCGGTGCAGGCTCGAAGGGCCGAATGGCCTACTCCTGCACCTAAATTCTATGTTTCTATGACATCTTGCTCGAAAAATCTTAGCAGAAATTCTCTTGCAAAAATAATCTTTCCCCATGCACATTGCTCTTCAGCAGTCTGTGCAGTTTATATGCACCCCAGAAACTTTGCTATTGGTCTCCCATGATTGCATTCATTCCTTGACAGCACTTTATAGCTGCAAGAAGAATGCACCCTGTGCTAATGGTTTAGGGGCTTCTTCAGAGATAAGTGCTGTAATGATGTCTGCAATGGTACATTCAAAAATTAATGCTGCCCTGTTGTCAGGAATTTTGAGAATTATAAGGAAGATGAGTAGAGTATAGTTTGGTTAACCCTGCAGCTCACATACTGGGGAACATGATGGGAAAATGGGCAAGATATAGAATGTAGTTAAAACAGCTAAAGCTGAAACATTCTGCTGGGAAGCAGGCCTTCTTATCAGGAGGGGAGAGGATATTCCTTTGTAGTTCTGTCTAGGTTCTTATCTGGTGCAATCTTGGATTACAGCTGCTCTTGATCACTGTGTATAGCAGGCACGTCTCCCAAAGTTTAACAAATGATCTCTTTTACGAGGGGGCTCCATTTGGCGAGTAGAATCTGGGCATTTACGGTATCTACATGTTAGATATACGGGGAGGGAGATTTCTAAACCACAAGAAACGCAAGATTAAAGGAAAGACAAAGATGGAAGGCTACAGAGACATTGATTAATGATTGTTTATTTCAACTGCACAAGTAACCATTGCATCATGACGGTGTACGTAAGAATCCTACATTTACTGTAGGATTTTAAAGCAGTTTGAGCTTGCTCACACTGCTTTGCTAAGGCCTTTTATTAAACGGACTTGTTCGATAGACTCACCACTGATCTATGAGCCGTTATATTTTGTGTCTGTGCCTATCTGAGTAAAGTCAGACAAAATGTGCAGGAAAGAACAGTCTGAAGAAGGGTGTTGACTTGAAACATGCATTAGTTTAGAGATACAACATGGAAACCGGCTCTCTGGCCCACCAAGTGCACATCGACCATCAATCACCCATTCTCAATAAATGCTGGAGTAACTCAACGGGTCAGGCAGCATCCCTGGACAAAAGGAACAGATGACATTTTGGGTCGAGAACGCTCCTCATTCTGGAGGAAGGGTCTCGACCCGAAACATCACCCACTCCCCTTCTCCAAAATTGCTGCCCGACCTGCTGAGATACTCCAGCATTTTATGCCTATCTTCGGTGTAAAACAGCATCTGCAGTTGCATCCTACCTATTCTCACCGGTTCTATATTATCCCACACGCATCCACTCCCTTCACACCATGGGTAATTTACAGCACTCAATTAACCTGTAAACTTGCACATCGTGAACTGTAGGAGGAATCTGGAGCATCCGAAGCAAACCACATGGTCACAGGGAGAACGTGCAAACACCATACAGACAGCAACTGAAGTCAGGATTGAACACTAAACACAGTTTAATTTTATACCACACGTGAGCTCTACAGTGTGCAAGACATTACACACTAAAGTGGGAAAAGTTGTTGTATTTAAAGTTCTGCAGCAAAATATTTTTTACTTGAGAACTATAATTGAACAGTGTTATTGTAGCCAAAAGATAAGATTCTATTATGGAACATGAATATGCATGTACCATAGGTACATAGATATGCAAGGAATAGAGGGATAAGGATCATGTGCAGGCAGTGGCATTAGTTTATCTTGGTAACATGTTTGGCACAGACATTGTGTGCTGAAGGGCCTGTTCCTGTGGTGCTAGAATGGCTAATGAATTTCTAAAATGTTTTTACACATCTGAAGTTAAGATGCAGTCAGTTGGTGTGAAGTTAAGCAGTAATGCTGTACTTAAACAATAGTCAATCCACATGTATTTGTCAAATATCAAGTCAAGTCAAGTCAAGTTTATTTGTCACATACATATACGAGATGTGCAGTGAAATGAAAGTGGCAATGCCTGCGGACGGAACAACAAAACAACCAAACAAATTATAAACACAATCATAACACACATATTCTTTTACATAATAATATTAAAATGTATTCACATTTGCACCATAAATTATGTTCTCCAATCCTGGGAAATAAGCTTTAGAGAAAGGAACTCCTCTGTGCCAAAGGGAGATCCGAAGTAGTCAGGATGGATGTAAAGAGAATGGTTCCTCTTGTAGGTGAATCTAGAATGAGGGATTACAGTTGAAAAACAAGGGACTAGGATGAGACAAATTTTGTTTTCTCGGAAGATCATGAATTTTTGGGACTTCTTCAATGATCAGGTCGGGGGGGGGAGTTCCCCTCCGCCACGGGTACCATGTAATCCCATTCTACCTGCACTATGGTCAGATAGTTGGCGACTAAACCATCTCCTCCACCCGGTTTGCCAGGCGAGGAGGGGGCAGGACCAAAAACAAGACCTGCCAAAGGGCAGATGAGCTCCTGGCGAGCCATCAGTAAAAGTTGCAATCACTATCGTACATAGCATTGTAAGGCATCGCGCCCGTTGATGTTTTCAACGATAATAATGATGATGATGGTCTTCGAAAACCAGAGTCCTTAAATATTTTTTAAGGAAGAGGGAGATAGATTCATAATAAACGAGGAGGATGAAAGGTTATCGGGTAATGGAGGAAGAAGCGTAATTAAGATTTTATTCAAATCATCCATGACCTTATCTGATCTGATCCGATCCAAAGACAGATAGGATCATTGTGATCCGATGACCTTAGATCATGAATCAAGGTCAAAATGGATTGATGGATCTGGCTTGAGGAGCCGAGTGCCTTACTCTCGCCACCAATTTATTATGTTCAAATGTTCTTTGCTGCTCTTCTCCAAAATGCTTCCTGAAAGGATTCTCCTTCCACAGTCCATCCTTGTTTAGTCACCTTTGCCAGCATTTTATGCTTTGTACATCTTGGTCCATGATACTGTTGATTCAATGGTTCGTTATTCACATACCAATGTTCAGTGAAATTATTTTGGGGTACAGTTCAGTAAAAGTATTGCCATACACAAGTACAATCCCAGATTAGGCACAGAATGTGTAGAAACAGCCCACTGAGATCATCTGTAAGAGTCACCATTTTCAAAGTCTCGGCTGAAACTGGCCATTGGAGCGGTCGCCTCCGTCCAGATCATCCAGTGAACTATCGTCCCTCTCCTCGCTCAGCCACCTTCTGCTTTTCATACCCCAGGGGCACCTTGATTGAAACATAAAGTTTAGGGGTAATATCATGGGGGAACTTCTTTACGCAGAGAGTGGTGGCTTTGTGGCAGATGAGCTCCCAGTGGAAGTGTGGAGGCAGGTTCATCCCTAACATTTAAAAATAAATTGGATAGCAAACACCTGATGAGCTACCAAACTCTCTGCAAAATGGTATGACCTTTCAGGCAGGTGGGACTTGCTTTTCCTATTTTTAATGTTCGGCATGGACTTGTACGGCCGAGATGGCCTGTTTCCGTGCTGTAATTGTTGTTATATGGTTAAACACTCTAACACCTGACATGCTACCAAACTCTCTGCAAAATTACCATCTTTCACAATTTTAACTTGCTTTTCCTATTTTTAATGTCATGTGTTGTGTGAAATCCAGTCTTCTCACATTTAAACCTGTGCAGACCGTCACACCATGAAGAACAATCAACTGGAATCAGTTCACATAAAAGTTGTTACATAATTTTGGAAATAAAGCAGGGAAACTAGATCAAGGACTTGTAGATTTTAAACATTTGCCATTTATTAATAAAGATCCATTAAAAGATAAAAGGCATACTTACTCACATGCAGTGAATGAGGAAGCTCCCAGAGCTAATTGATTCCAATTAGCATTTATATATACAGACATTTCTGCAAATTACTGAAATGAAACTGTGTACAGAGTATTCCATGACTTGCGTAAGTTTCGCCTGGTTTTGCATCAGTCATCAAATAGGGTCAATCATCCACTTTTTAAGGGCAATCTTTGTAAGTGAAGCTAATAGATACTACTGCCAGCTGAACTCCATCAGTTGCCACATGTGTGAAAACACAATTAACTCTGATAAGCAAACCAGCAAATGCATAAAAAGCAAAGTTTAAATGGTCAAAGATATTCTATTATTCAGGAATTCACATATTTCCATTTGTCCATGTAAATATCAAATATCAGTATGATTATTAAAATGTGCAAGGATGTTTCCAATAAATAAGAACACAGTGCTGGAGTAACTCAGCAGGTTACACACTGACGTTTCCAATAACATTGATTTAAACATGCCCATTTAAGTAAAGCACTTAACCCTTTTATTTCTGGAATAGTTACAAATTAACTAAGTATTTGATCAAGCAAGCACAAGCAAATGTACTCAAGAATATATCTATTTATTTTCACCAATCTCATGGTTCCAGCATATGGTTCCGGACAGCGATAGTTAAACCAATCCTTCAATTTAGATGATGAAGCAATTAGATATTTTAAGGAAAATCTACCAAACAAAGTATGTATTTAAAAATCAAAAATCATGTTTTATTGTCATTACAAGTGCCTTGTTGAGAAACTACTTTTTATGAAATGCCCAACTAGGGCGATTCCCCACTAGTGTGGGGGATTTGGGAGAGTTGCTGGAATGTGGGGAGAAGTACATTTTACGTACATTAAGGGAACATGGGTAACCTGAGAGAGAATGGGGCCCCGCCGGAATCAAAGCAGTCAACTCTGTGTGGAGCCACAGGAGATGGACATGGTTCGTAATGAGTATTTCTCCTCCGTTCCCACCGTGGAGAAAGGCATGAGGACCAGGGCACTCAGGGCAGTCAATGGAAGTGTCTTGAGGACAGTCAGTATGACAGTTGAGGAGGTGCTGAAGGTCCGAATGCGTGTGAAGGTAAACAAATCTCCTGGGACTGATCAGATATAGCCAACAACACTGTGGGAAGCTAGAGATGAAATTGCAGGTGCCCTGGCTAAGATTTACGAGTCATCGTTAAATACGGGTGAAATGCCGGAAGACTGAAGAGTAGCAAATGTTGTGCTTCCATTTAAGAAGGGTTGCGGATGAAAGTCTGGGAACTACAGACCTGTGAGTCTAATATTAGTGGTCGAAAAGTTACTAGAAAGTATTCTGAGGGATAGGATATTCATGCATATAGATGGACAAGGGTTGATTAGGCATAATCAGCGTGGTTTTGTATGCGGGAGATTGTGTCTCACGAATATGATTGAGTTTTTTCTGAAGGTTTGACCAAAATGGTTGATGAGAGCACCGCTATAGAATTTGTATATATGGATTTCAACAAGGCATTTGACACGGTTCCACATGGTAAGCTGCTCTGGAAGGTTTGATTGCATGGGATTCAAGGAGAGATAATTAGTCATGATATAATATTAGCTTCATGGAAGGAAGCTGAGGGTGATGGTGGAAGGTTGTTTATTTGGACTGGAGGCCGATGACTCATGGTATGCCTCTGGGATCGGTGCTGGGTCCATTGCTGTTTGTCCTCTATCAATGCTTTGGATGAGAACGTACAAGGCATGATTAGTATGTTTGGAGATGACATTAAAGTGGGTGGCATTGTAGATGGCGAAGACGACTGTCAAAAATTGCAGCAGGATCTTGATCTTGCAAAACTCAGAGGTTTGTTTTTAAAAGGGGAAGGTCATAGTTGCAGGAGTGGATGCAGGAAATGATTCATTGATGGCTGCCGTTACAAGCTTGAGCCTCCACTAGTAGTGAGGTCACAGGCTCTACTGCCCGTTAAAGCAGGACATCAACTCTGTGTACGTCATTCATCCAACTTCTATCATCCAATGACTATTGTTTTCTGTCAAGGTTAAGACCTATTCATAACACAATGATTTGCAAAATATCATTTGGTCATTCTTGGCTAATTAATATAGTTTGCTTTTCTTGGTATATTTTTTTAAAAATTGGTGAAATACAGTTCCAGCAATGATCAAAATCCAACATTACCTTGTTTTATTTAGAACACAGGGAGGTTTTGTGGCTCATTGGACTGTGTGCTTTTCTTGTGATCAAGCAATGTTATGACCTTTTGATTCTGATTAAAAGATAGGTAATTCTGACAGGCTTGTATATTATGTACAATTCAATGGAGCCTACTAGAAAGAACAAAGCAACAAATGGTATTGTTGATGAGATTTACATGGGAATGCGTGTTTCAGCTACGAAATGAGACTGTATAGATTTGGTTTATTATCCTTGGAATAGAAAAGTGGACAGAGGGATTGATATAAAAATTCATTACATAAGTTATCGTGGGACTGTACCTTTAAGAATCATGTATGGGCAAGTCTATCTTGGGATGACATAATGTGCTGACTGTGGGTTTGTACTTTGTACCCTGCATGATGAGATTAAGTTGTACCCTGCATGATGAGATTAAGTTGTACCCTGCATGATGAGATTACGTTGTACCCTGCAAGATGAGATTACGTTGTGGTCCTGCATGATGAGATTAAGTTGTGGGTGATACATCCTTAAGTTATGGGCGATATATCCTTGTTTACTCCATTGTATAAAAGAATGAGTTCGGGCACTGCTTCGGGAGAGAGACTCACTCAGCCGCCTGTACTCTGTGCAATCCTCTCTCATGTATTAAACATTCAGTTGGATCTAAATTTCTGTGACTGTCGTTTGTTGGGAAAAATATTTCTAACAGGGATCTGATTGCAACATTACGACCAGAGGACATAGATTTGTGAAGGTTGCAGATGTAGTGGTTTTGTGAAGATTTTTTTATCATCTAGAGAGTTGAAATCAACAGCTCATTGCATTTTGGGGTGGTGGAAACCAGGGACGAGCATCTCATTCAAGTAGAATTTAGATGGGTTTTTGAAATACCCTGGCACTGAAGGCTAAGTGTTTGGAAATGGGTTTTAGTATAGTTAGACACTTGATAGTCATTATGGACAGGCATATTTTTATACAGTATATCTTTGTGCTTTTACTCCAACATTTGTGCATGAAAATCAATAACTAATCAAGTCCATTGCAATGTCATTAGAGTCATGTAGAGTCATAAAGCTTTGAATCAAACCTCTTGGACCAACTTGGCCATGCAGACCAAGATGCTCCATCTAGGCTGGCCCCATTTGCCTGCATTTGGTCCATGCCCCTCTAAATCTTTCTTATCCACGTACCTGTTCAAGAGTCTTTTAACGGAGGAAACTTTGGGCTTGGAATCATTTCAGAATTTAGCAAAGGATGACGAAGCTATTAATATTGAACAGTAAAGTAACAATATAACTAATTGACTGAGAAATGTAAGATTAAACTTAACTCTCTGTAACGTGCAAAAAACGAGAGAATTATGAAAAGTTATTGTAGCTTCCTTATGAACAGAGGAGGGAAAATTATATTCGAGAATAAGCAAACGACTGAGAAATTAAACAAATCTAAGGGTGGCGCAGCGGTAGAGTTGCTACCTTACAGCACCAGAGACGTGGGTTTGCTCCTGACTACGGGTGCTGTCTGTACAGAGTTTGTACACTCTCCCTACACTCTCCCGCACTCCAAAGACGTACAGGTTTGTAAGTTAATTAGCTACGATAAAATTGTAAATCGTCCCTAGTGTGTAAGATAGTGCTGGTGTACGGGGTGATCGCTGGTCTAATGTTTAAAGTAAAGTCTAAATACTTTCTATTTGTGTTCGCAGAAGGTGACACAAGAAACCTGGAAATAGTGCAGAGAACCAGATCTAGAGAGAATGAGCAGCTGAAAGAAATAAGCATTTATAATATAAACTATTTTTTTTCTGGAAGAATTCCATTGACAGCTGTTTCTGGTGAAAAACAAGTCTTACCTCAAAAGTAAGACCTCGCAGCCACAGACAAGAAGAGTGCTGCATCTCATTTACTTGTCAGTGGATTGAAACCAACCTTCCCACACCCCCCACAGAGGATATCCAACAGCTAGTTTATGATAAATGTAGGTGGGCAGTAGAAGCCACCGCTCCTACAAATGTAGTGTGCCAGCCAGGAGCAGGCAGGGTGGTAATGTCAGTCAGTGGAGTGATGTATTTGGATGAACAGGTGGTATTGCATATCACTGGTAAATGTCAAGGGTGCAGGTTATCATTGAAGTGATAACTGATTCAGTCCACTGCCTGCAGTTGCTTGCGTCTCCGTCTGGGATAAGATGTTGAATCATGAACACTGGGGCTCACGTTGCAATCTTTACAGGAGAAGGCAATGTGACAATTGGCACGTCACAAACAGAAACATTGGAGTGAAAAGCAAACGTTAGAGCTGTAGGAACAGGCATCCATGCTCTGAACGTGTTGACTGATCAGGAGAGTGGGAGAAGGATGCTGGAGAGAGTTGGCTGAGGAGCGATTCTAGGAAGAGATTAGAAGAAGTGCATGAGATCGACAGGGAAGTGTACCAGCATCAGACCTTTCTTAAGAGTTTGCGTAAGTCCATTCAAAATTGTCAAGCTAGAAATAAACAGGGGGAATCAGCTCAGAGGATCACAGCTAAAATGGCAAGGCAAATTAAATGATTTAAAGTGTAGGATGGAACTGCAGATACTGGTTTACACTGGAGACAGGCACAAAATGCTGGAGTAACCCAGTGAGTCAGGCAGTATCTCTGGATAGAAGGAATGGGTGATGTTTCAGGTCAAGACCCTTCTTCAGACTGAGAGTCAGGGGAGAGGGAGACACAGAGAAATGGAAGGGTAAGGAGTGAAAACATTGAAAACATTGAACACAACCCAGTGGTATGAATATTGACATCTCTAACTTCAAGTAAACCCTTGCTTTCCCTGCCTCTCTCCATCCTTCCCCCTTCCTAGTGCTCTGACCATTCTGACTGTCCCCCTGATTAACTTTAACTTTTATATTTTTTATGCTTCCCTGTCACCTTCCCCTAGATAACAATGATCTATTCTACATTTTCCTTCGTGTTTGTCCCCTTCGATGTCTCGTTTTCACACCTTACCCTTCCTTTTCTCTGTGTCTCCCTTGCCCCTGACTCACAGTCTGAAGAAGGCTCTCGACACAAAACGTCGTGCCATTATACTGCCGAACCCCTCGGCACAGGAGTGGTGCAGTCCGGAGGCGGCCCTCAGCCGGAGGGTTCAAAAGGAGGCACGAAGTCCAGTGTTTGAGAAGCACCTTTATTTTATTCCTCCCGGTCGAAGGGAAGACGAAACCAGAGAAAGATGGCACCCAAACCCTGCCTTTTAAACCCTCCGGCTGAGGGCCGCCTCCGGACTGCAGCACTCCTGTGCCGAGGGGTTCGGCAGTATAATGGCACGACCCTTAGGAGCCGCCACAACCCATTCCTTCTATCCAGAGATGTTGCCTGTCCCGCTGAGTTACTCCAGCATTTTGTGTCTATCTCTGATGATTTAAAGGCTGCCTATATGATAGTGCAGGGTGCAAGGGAGGAGTAGTCAAACAGAATGTATGGCATTGAGCATCATAGAACAAGGAACAGAAAATGTACTGCACAGGAACCGTACCAAGGAGAGGCCACGGAGAGGTGGAGGGGCCGCTGAGAACAAAGAGGGACCATCGGGACTCTAATGAGTACTTTTGTAACTTAGTTGTCACCAGAAAGGTGGTGTCTATTTTTGCGTTCTTTTGTATGCAGAAACAAAGAATTTCAGCCTACAATGGTACATGTGATCATAAAGTATCGTTGAAGCAACATTCGCTCCCAATGTCTGTGGAACACAATGCCAAGGTAAACTAACTCATCTGTCCGCACATGATTCATTGCCTTCCATTCCCTGCATGCCCATCAGATTAATAACCTGGTGATGCAGGGGAAGTGTGTTGAGGGTTAGAACGTGTGCGTTGAGCCCAGCAGCAAGGCAGATGTGTATCCTGGGAGAGAAGTGGGCAGGAAGTCATAGAGCAAGCACACCATCAAGCATTCATTCACCTGAAACCCCATTTTATTCTCCCCACATTCTCATCAACTCCCCAGATTCTGTTTTTAAGAAGGAACTGCAGATGCTGGAGAATCGAAGGTTACACAAAAAAGCTGGAGAAACTCAGCGGGTGCAGCAGCATCTATGGAGCGAAGGAAATAGACAACGTTTCGTGACGAAACATTGCCTATTTCCTTCGCTCCATAGATGCTGCTGCACCCGCTGAGTTTCTCCAGCTTTTTTGTGTAACCCCAGATTCTGTTACTCACCTAATAGACTCCAACCTTCCTACCAACCTGCATGCCCCTGGGATGTGGGCGCGGTCACAGGGAGATTGTGCAAACTCCACACTGTCAGCACTGGAGATCAGGATTAAACAGGACCACCAAACTCAGTAGGTTGCAGTTCTATTGGCTGAGCCACTGCACTGTGCCAACTCTTCAGGGTGGGCTAAGAAATAAGCCCCGTCTTTGTTCCTCTTCCCCCTAGTCGCAACAGAGACAGAGTCCCCCTCGTCCTTACCTTCCACCCCATCAGCTGTTGCATGGGGTGGAAGATTGCAACCTTCACGTGGTCCGCCCTGTTTCGACTAATGCAATCAACTCGATGTGCACAAACAGAAGGTCAAATAGAGCAAGTTGTCCAACAACTTTAGGCTGTGCACGCCACACGAAAGAAGAAGAAGCCGTTGCATACAACACATAATCCCCTGAAATTCCCATCACATCCAACGGGATCCCACCAAATTAATTGTGAGCAAAAGCGTGGTTTTGAATAAGAACGTAGACAGCCACTTAATAAACAAAGATGACTCGTCCAGCCAAGACCTAGACAGGAACCAAGATCCCATTCAACCTCACTGGAGCTGAGAGCCTCGAAGGAAGGTCCAGGCTGCACAAGAGAATGAGGGCGAGGGGGAAGGGAACGTGTGTGAAGGGGCCTCGCCCAGTGTAGCATTAACCTCTGAGGGTGCGGTCTTTATAATTGTGAAGATGGGAAGCGAAGAGAGTAATAGTCACAGAAGAGTCAGATCATGACCCACATGACATCATCCCAGTCAATTAGAACCAGCCGCAACTCATTCCTAGCATTCATTATATTAGAATTAATGCAATCTCTCAGCTGCAAGCAAAATTATTTCATCACAACACAAGGGATTCTGTTTTCTTGCCATTTACATTTGTCATTAAAACATGGACCTCGCCCACTTCAAATATCTCCCCAGCCCTGAGGGGATGTCCTTAACCCTAATGTGTCGAAATGAATTGCAGATGTTGGTTTAAACCGAAGATAGATACAAAAGGCTGGAGTAACTCAGCAGGACAGGCAGTATCGCTGGAGGGAAGAAATGGGGTATGTTTCGGGTCGAGACCCTTCTCGATCAGTCTGAAGAAGGGTTTCGACCCGAAACGTCACCCATTCCTTCTCTCCAGAGATGCTGCCTGGCCTGTCCTTGACCCTATTACTGGGCAGACAATGCAACCTTCAGGCTAGGAGGTCTATCCCCATAGCTAGGAGACACAAGAGACTGCAAATGCTGGAACATTGAGCAAAACACAAAGTGCCGGAGGAACTCGAAGATAGACCCAAAATGCTGAAGTAACTCAGCGGGTCAGGCAGCATTTCTGGGAAAAAGGGATAGGTGACGTTTTGGGTCAGGACCTTTCTTCAGACTGAAAATCAGGGGAGAGGGAAACCAGACGTGTGAAAAGGTACAAAGAACAAATGAATGAGGAACTCAGCGGGTCAGACAGCATCTGTGGGGGGAATGGGCAGACGATGTTCCGGGTCGGAAGCCTTGTTCAGACTGAAGAAGAGTCCCAACCCGAAACGTCAGCTGTCCATTTCTCTCCATCGATGCTGCGTGACTCGCTGACCTCCCCCAGCACTTTGCCTTTGTCCCATAGTGTTGCAGTTCCCTATCACTGTTGTGTTTCGCTTCCCCAACCGGAATGCAACATGTGATGTGTATCCATGTCCGATTGAGTGAGTTAGATGTTAGACATGATTGCAATGAAATCATTTTGTTAGTTATATTAAAAAAAAACATTGCATTATTGATAGAGCACCACCTACTGGCAATGAGAAATGCATCTCCACAGGAGCACTGCAGAAGATAAATGTTTTGTTTTCACTTTTAATTGGCACTGGATAACAAATGTTCTAACTGATTAATTTCTGTTGCTTTCCTGTATCAATTACTTTATTTGCGGATGATAGAAGACTTGTGATGATGGATTGCTTAATCATTTGAAAATATCGCTGTACTATTACGTAAGGAGATGTTCCAATGCATAGAGCCTGGATTAAATTAACAACTTTAAATCACCAGTACTCATATCACTTGTGATGACAAGAAATACTGCCATGGCTTCATAATGTGATCTCCTATCCAGCTGCCCAACAGTGTTTACATGTTCAACCACCTAAACATTTGATTCTATTGCTTGATTTTATGTGCCGTTATTTTTAGAAAGAAACTAAGAACTTTAGAAGGAAACTAAAAACTTCATCAATTAACTACTTCTGAGCTCCAGTTGCTATTTTTCACAAAGTCTAGACTGAGAAATGTTTCATAAATATTTATTATAAGGTCATCATAAGTTATAGGAGCAGAAATAGGCAATTCGGCTCATTCAATCATGGCTGATCTATCTCTCCCAACCCCATTCTCCTGCCTTCTTCTCATAACCCCTGACACCTATTTAATAAGATTGATAGTCAGTTATTCTATAGTTGATTGAGAGAAGAATGTTGGTCCATGCATATCCCAGCACTTGCAACAGGTACAGCTCTTAACCCTTTATTTCCTTCTAAGTGATGGATGGTTAATGTCTCACCTGACCAGGAGCACCTCCGATATATCAACAGTCCCTTAGCTTCCACCACCTCTCAAGTCGTGGAGCAGAACCTCTACCTTTTTAAGAGGGTGACCAGCTGAACCAGGATGACACCTAGAGGAGGGATTTGTCCAATTGATCTGATTTAAAGTACAAAGAAACAACTTACATTTATACGGTGGCTTATCAGGCTCCATTCTATCAGCCACCTGGCAGATACTGGGGCAGCGTAGAGGCGTTATTTCCTTATGTCAAGACCAATATTCATTTTGATAAGAAAAGATCCTTTAATGTATTTTGCTTTATTTTTCAGTAATATTTCTATTTCATATTTCCCACTGATTTACCTATGGAACAGGTGCAAGATTCTAAATCTCAGCAGTAAACGGATCATGACTGTATCTAATATTAGTTTCTTACCTGTTGTCAAATCACGGACTAGCTTTAAAAATTGTGTAGTTCTAATTTCATTTATCTAGAGCATTCTATTTCATAATAATATCACTGCACAATTTATGTCAACTCTGGTTCATTTGCCAATGACATTAAATTCATATTTTTTGGTTCCCGGCCCTTCTGCCACTCAACAGTTTCTCATTACTTACAGCATCCAAATCCAATATTTTCAAAACTCCTTTCATATCTTCCTCTTTCCTCCCTGATCGAAAAAAATCACTGAAAAAAAAGATGAAACTCTCCATGTATTTGAACATCTTCATTCCTGATAATATCTTAAACTTCTCCTTTCCCCTTTCTGTCGTACCAGTCTGACGGAGAGTCCTGACTTGAAAGCTCATCTATCCATTTCATCTCCACAGATACTACCTGAACCATTGAGTTCCTCCAGCAGTTTGTTTACTGATCTACTGTTGTACAAAAGACCCAATCATTAAGCAATCCTGAATACAATTATATTGAAGATAATTATATTTGGAATGTGAAGAATGAGGATAATAGGCAGCTATTGCAAAGGTAACCACCACCGTTCGGCCATTTAACCTGAAATTAGTCCTGGATTTAATGACACCGGCTCCAAGACAGGATGTTATGTCCAGTTCTGAAACTCTATTGATCGCATTAGGCAGGTTAGGAGGCAGGTAGATCACAATTATTACAATTAAAAATATAAAAAGGCAATGTTTTTGAGTTTCAAGAATCATTAGAAAGTTGAAAAGCAATGAAAGGTTTGGCAGAGGAAGCATCGTCCCGAGAATTAGTTTTAAGTTTCTTATTATTGTCACAGTTACTGGGGTGGGAAATTGCAAACTTAACGTGGTCCGCCCTGTTTCGATGAATGCAATCAACCGGGCATGCACAATCAAATAAGATCAAATAGAACAAGTTGTCCTACAACTTTAGGCTGTGCACACCGTACGCAAGAAGAAGAAGTCACATGTACTAAAGTACAGTAAACCCTCACGATAAGGAATCACAGAGGGGCGGGGGGTGGCCAATGTCTGTTATTGCTGATTGGTCGCTATAACCAAGGAGAGTAAATTTTAACCCGAGGCCAGGAGTGAAGAGATGCGGCATTGGGGGTATTAAACAAGCGGGAATTTACAGGCCGATGAGCTGCTGAGCCCACGGCTCCACATGCAGTGCGTCAGGGATGGGCCCAGTACACACGTCGCCTTCATGCTGCTCGCTCTCTCCGTGACCAGAAGCACATCATGTGACACCAGCTCATGGGTGACCTGGCGGAAGGGCGGGGAGAGGTGCAAAGGGAGCCTCGGTCCGCTATAACCAAATTCCACTATGTAGAGGTCCGTTATTGCGTTGGTTTACTGTACAGTGAAAAACTTTCTTTTGCGAGCTATCGTGTCAGATCAGATAAAACCATACATGATCACCATCAAGCCAAAGGGGTGAGAGATTGCAACCTTCAAGTAAGATCAAATAGAACAAGTTGTCCTACAACTTTAGGCTGCGCACGCCATACACAAGAAGAAGATGAAGCCAAACTTAATTACAGCAGGTAGAGCGTCGACAAAAACACCAGAGTGCAAGAGTCTTGACCCGAAACATCACCAATCCCTTCTCTCCAGAGATGCTGCCTGTCCCGCTGAGTTACTCCACCTTTTTGTGTCTATTTTCGGTTGAAACCAGCATCTGCAACTCTTTCTTACACTTTATGCCAAAAATAGTTTCTCAGCAATGTAGTGTAACAGTTCTAAAGAAAAAGTCCAACATTCGCAATGAGGTTGTTTAGAGAATCGGGACTGAACCTTAGCTTAACTGAGGCTCATTCAGAAGTCTGGTAACAGAGGAGAAGAGGCTGGTCCTGAGCGTGACGGTGCATGCTTCCAAAATATCCAGGTACCAGCAGAGCTTTGGGATAGGAAGTTTTCACCAGGTCTTCCCAAATCCAATCCATGTCAAGTTGTTGCCATATTATTGAAGGTAAAGGGGCTGTCCCACTGTACGAGCTAATTCAAGAGCTCTCCCGAGTTAAAAAAAAAATCAAACTCGTGGTAACACGTAGAATGTATGTACTGGGTACGTCGGAACTCGGGACATCTCTTAGCGGCTCGTTACACTAACGGCAGGAACTCGAGAAACGTAAGCTCGTGTAGACTCTTGAAGATTTTTCAACATGTTGAAAAATGTCCACGAGAGCCCGGAGTACCTACCAGCGGCTAATACCGTAATTCTCCGAGCCAAATCAGGGGAAACTCAGGAGAACTCTTGAATTAGCTCGTACAGTGGGACGGCCCCTTAAGTCCTCGAGCTCAGCCTCAGCGCCCAATCCAAGTAAGTGCCATTTGTGGGAATTGCAGTCAGTGATTCCAGGCACCATTTAGACAAGCTCAGTCCAGCCCACACTTCAGTGTTGAGACCTCAACTGGATAGTTCAGACCCTTCAGGCCCTTCAGCCCACTGAGTATGCGCCTACCAGATATACCAGCACTATCCTGATGCTGTAAGGCCGCTGCGCCACTGTGCCACCCAATGCAGCTACTTTCTTGCATGTCCGGCAGAGATGAAGATGTACCTGCTGTTGCTTTGTCAGCCTAGTCATCACGATAAGGACATTGACTGTTTGCTCTGTGACTGGGTGTTGCTACAACTTAGGCCTCAAGAGTAATTCATCAGGTACTATATCCACAACTGCATCTGGATCCTTACGTTTTCAGGGCCAGTGTTACTGGAGATAGAAGAGACTGCAATGTCTTGCTCTCCCTTCTCTTCTGGCTTGCCACCTCTGGAAGGAAACAAGACGTGCTTCAGCGGCATTCTGTCATGACCAAGCCCCCAGCAATCCCTTTGTGAATAATAGTGGTAGCATACATAGAAACATAGAAAATAGGTGCAGGAGGAGGCCCTTCGGCCCTTCGATCCAGCACCGCCATTCATTGTGATCATGGCTGATCGTCCCCTATCAATAACCCGTGCCTGCCTTCTCCCCATATCCCTTGACTCCGCTAGCCCCTGGAGCTCTATCTAACACCCTCTTAAATCCATCCAGGGATTTGGCCTCCACTGCCCTCTGTGGCAGGGAATTCCATAAATTCACAACTCTCTGGGTGAAAAAGGTTTTTTCTCACCTCAGTCTTAAATTACCTCCCCTTTATTCTAAGACTGTGGCCCCTGGTTCTGGACTCGCCCGACATTGGGAACATTTTTCCTGCATCTAGCTTGTCCAGTCCTTTTATAATTTTATATGTTTCTATAAGATATCCCCTCATCCTTCTAAATTCCGGTGAATAGAAGCCTAGTCTTTTCAATCTTTCCTCATATGACATCCCAGGGATCAATCTCGTGAACCTACGATGCACTGCCCCAATCACAAGGATATCCTTCCTCAAATTAGGAGACCAAAACTGTACACAATACTCTAGATGTGGCCTCACTAGAGCCCTATACAACTGCAGAAGAACCTCTTTACTCCTATACTGGAATCCTATTGTTATGAACAAGAGATGAAACACAAAGATGTAAAAGATTAAATAAGGAACAGTATATATTCATAGTAGTGGATTTCCTCCATTCCCGTCCCCATCAATATGCTGTAGTTGATGTTGATTGTGGTGATTGCTTCCTTTGAACATTGGAGGTTACTTCTTTGAGTTTAATTTAGTTCAGAGATACAGCATGGAAACAGGACTTCGGCCTACTAAGTCCACGCCGACCAACAATCGCCCTGTATACTAGTTCTACATTCTCGGGACAATTTACAAAAGCCAATTAACCTACAAACCTGCACATCTTTTGAATGTGGGAGGAAACCGGAGCAGCTGGAGAAAGCCCAGTCACAAGGAGAACATACAAATTCCACATACACAGCACCCGTAGTCAGGATTGAACCCAAGCCTCTAGTGCTGCAAGGCAGCAACTCAACCGCTGCGCCACTGTGCCACTCTGGGTAATAATGAGAAGCAAGCAGTTTATTGTTAATAGCTACATCTGGTTTTCAGTTCCAATAATTGTAGTAATTCAAATAATGCGGTTGACTATGTTTGAAGAAAGGATTGTCCTCCTCCTTCAGCTGGAACACCCTTGGCAATGTCTTCACCAAAAAAATCAAAAAACTGACTGCTCCCAATTCTCTGTCAGAATTACAGTAGGTATCAGACTCCAATGGTTTATTTGTGGGACTCACCAACATTGCAGGAATGTAATGACAGCACAGCACAGCAAGACCGTCTGTAGAAGGTTTCGGATCTAAACTCAACAGTATATTTGTAGGCTAAGCCATTCAGATTACCTTCTTTATAAGATGAGGAAAAGATTTTGCAGTCTCGTCTTTCTGGAACTTTCACATCTTCTGCATTTTTAATATTCTGCTTGGGCATGCAATTCTCTCTGCGCCTTCACCATTCCCTTTTGTAATGCCACTCATTGTAAGTACCCATTTGGAACTGCTCCCAGGGATGGTTCAGGTTTATCGTCATTAAGTGGCAGTACTCATTGCACGGCCTGAGGGTTATTCGTGGCAAACCTCCTCCTCATCTGTGGCACTTGGCAGCTCCATATGCCTCTGGGTCTCCAATGAAGGCCGGCCCAGCTGTGGGATCCCGACTAATTTGGGTCAATGCCCTGACTCTCCAGTAAAGGAAGATGAGGACATATTTTGGGGAAGCAAGTTTACTCTAAAGAACAAGGAAAAGACTTTTAATAATATAAAACCAATTAACCAATTTGTTTGTTACACGGATTCCTTCTCATAATCATACTTTATTAGCCAAGTGTGTTTTGCAACATACGAGGAATTTTATTTGCCATTCAGTCATACCAATAAAAAGCAACAAAACACACAAAATACATTTTACCATGAACATCCACCACAGTGACCTACACATTCATCACTGTGATGGAAGGCGAATAAAAGTTCAATCTCTTCCCTTCTTTGTTCTCCCACGGTCGGGGGCCTCGAGCTTTCCGTTGACGGGGCGATCTTGGCTCCCGTAGCCAGCGGAGTTTGGGCCCTCGCTTTGGGGTAATCAAGCTCCTGCATTGGGGGGGAATCTCAGCTCTCCCACGCCAGGTGATCTGACCCCGCGTCAGGGCTGGTCGAAACCTTCTGCGTCGTTTGGAGCTCCCGACATCGGTCTCCACCCAAGACTGCGAGCTCCTCGATGGTGAAATCCACAGGCAGCGGTTGGAGCGTCGATCCCAGGCAAGGGATCGGCTCTGATGGTAAGTCCACATTCCCGCGGTGGGGCTCAAAGTCAGTCCTGAGCAAGGCCGCCAGCTCCATGATGTTAGGCCGCAGAGCGACTGGAAAACAATTGCATCTCCGGCAAGGTAAGAGATTGAAAAAAAGTTTCCCCCACCCACCACATAAAACAAACCAGAGAACATTAACACATACTTTTGAAACACACTAAACATAACAAAACAAAAGACTAGGAGACAGACAAACTGTTGGCGAGGTTGCCTTGGCGGCACCACCCGATGTTTTGCTTCCCATGGTTGGTGTTGAAAATGATCAATTAGGGATTCACTAACATCCCTTGTCTGCCACCAAAATTGCCACCCAATTCAGGCAATCATTGTGTTCATGTAAAATATATAAATTATTGCCCGTCATTATGTTCAGGGAACAACTGTGTCTAATATTTAGAAGCAAGAATTTGTCATTATTCATTTGTAATTGCTTATACTGGGACCGTCTCACTGCTCTAAGCTGCAAGATAAAGGAAGGAACATTCTTTATGTTTTCCACTGCAAGGAAACATTGATTGTTTGTCAGTGCATCTTTGCAAAATATTAATTTTCAGAACCAGAATATGCTGCTTAATGAAACAGAGCAAAATGAGAAACCTTTGTGAATTTAAAAGATCAAGTAAAATATTTTGGAAGGTTGAGCAGATTTTTAAAATAATAACTGATCTTGCGTAACTGTTAATGATTTTACAGAAAAACCGCAGCAGAGAAATTGAGAAAGTTATTTTCCAAAGACCATCTGCTCAACATTCCACATGGTTTAACTACGGATGGAGCTGTGTTTGTGTAACAATCAGCAAGGGGCTTCTCTGACTGGTACCCACGGTGGATGAGTGAATGGAAGAGAAAAAATCTGCAGAATAAGAACGGTGATTTCCATGGTATTGTTTCTTGGGGCATCTCAGCACCTTTGAGACCTGGCTGTGGTCAGAATATTTAGGTTGTTAATTTAATAAAAGTACAATTTTACCCAATTACGTTGACTTAGATTTTCATTCTTTCTCTTCTCAGTTTAACCGTTACTGTGCAAACTCTAACAATGCAGAAATCACAGTCACAGGCTCTTTCAGTTCTATCATTAATATTATAGTTTAGTTTAGTTTATTAATGTCATGTGCACCAAGGTAGAATGAAAAGCTATTGTTTGCATGCTATCCATTCAGAGAAAAGACTATACATGAATACAATCAATACGTTCACAGTGCATATATACAGGATAAAGAGTACAACTTTCAGTGCAAGATATAACACATTGGTCTGATTAAAGGTAGTTCAAAGGTTTTCAATGGGGTAGACGGGAGGGAAAGTTTTAAGCCCCTGTCCCACTTACGTGTCCTTGGCACGCTAATTAAGCGACCTCGTGGTCGCGTTGAGCCTCGACGGTCCCGCGAAGGTTGCGCGCTACTTCATTTGACCGCACAGCCGTCTGGAGCGCGTGACGTCATTTGAAGACGGATGCAAAATGCCGGAGTAACTCAGCGGGACCGGCAGCATCTCTGGAGAGAAGGAATGGATGATGTTTCGGGTCGAGACTCTTCTTCAGTCTGAAAGAAGGGTCTTGACCCGAAACGTCACCCATTGCTTCTCTCCAGAGATGCTGAGGTCCCGCTGAATTACTCCAGCATTTTGTGTCTATCTTCAATTTTCTTGGCCCCGCTCTGGGAGTAGAAGTGCGGGTGGATCCGGACCGTAACGGCCGTGAGCCCCAGGCCGAGTTCGGCGATCGTTCGCCTGCTTCTGCTGCTGTTGAAGGTGAGACGTTGCGTCGTGCCAGGGTCTTGGGCCTGTCCCACTTTGGCCATCAGTTCCTCGACAGGCCCTTGGCGTGCGAAGATTTCATTCGCTACAAAAATTTCGGAGCCCCACGTGATGTCGCGCACAACTACATACCCTTCCTCGCTTCTCAGTGGGACCGGCCCCGTGCAGCCATACGATGCCCGTGCGCCTCAACGCGACCACGAGGTCGCGTAATTTGCGTGCCAAGGACACGTAAGTGGGACAGGCCCTTTAGTTATATAATGTAGGCTTGCATGACAGGACATTCGAAAATCTGTATTACACACACACTATTCACAGTCCAACTATATCTTGTTTAGGGAATGTTTGGAAAATGAGGCTGAATCGTGCTTACCTACTACCAATCATTCCATGTCCAGGTTCTTTTGGATTCGGAACGTGTATGTTGAAATCAGGTCCAAATGTCCTGAAGGCCATGCCTGAAAAACAAATTCCTTGATGGGTTTCCCATTGAATCCACTGACAATTCCTACACACTGAAGAGTGGAGTAGGTTCAACACCACATCCAGCACCTCAGCTTTATGCTGGCATACAAATGGGCTCCATTCCTCTGAGTGGCATTTCCAACTATGCAGAAAAACGCATAGTACTTGTTTGGCACAGATATTTTGGGCCAAAGTGCCTATTCTTGTTAGAATACTGTTCTATGCTCTACATACTTGAGTTATTTTACTTTATTTTATAATTTCCAATTATTTGCTGGTATTTTGGTGCTGTACTTAAATATCTTTTTGTAAAAACTATTCTTCAAATTATTAATATTCTTTAAATATCTCCGTGGGTTAGAAATTATTCAAATACGTTGAAGCAACTTAAGAATAAATTTATGAAGGTAAAACTATTTATAAGCACTTTAAAGCACTAACAAATAATTAGAACATCCAGGGACATTTAGGAAACAGTTTAAAGGCCTTTGACAGTGACAGGGCATCAATGGTCTGCCAGCTGAGGCCTAGTCGCTGCTCAAAGCCTGCTTCACATTGCCAGCAACCTCCACATGCTGCAGGCCAACTGGCTCCATTGTCCACATGCAGAAATATTAATCAGGGCAGGCTACATCCCGTCAGCTCCAGCACACTCAAGTTACTGTTAAAGCCCAATATAGTAGTATATTAAAAAGTAAATCAATGTGGCATGATGCAAGCTTTATTTAAGAGAGACACAAGGAAATACAAATGCTGTAGTCTTTCGCAGAACACAAAGTGCTGGACTAACTCAGCGGGTCAGGCAACAGCTCTGTAAAACATGGATAGGTAACATTTCAGGTTGAGACACATCTTCAGAATAATTTATCTAATACGGCTCTTATTTAATTTATGGTTCTTAATTTATTTAATATATAACCTTTATTTAACATGATTCCAATAGATGCTATACATTTGGCATGAATGGCCTATTCCATTTCTACAAACTTTGCTTTAAGTTGTTTTTGAAATTTGCTTTTGGCTAAACCAGCAGCCCTTAAAGTGGTTACGAGGCCGACTGAAGAAATCGGAGAGGTGGTGCTTCTTCATATTAGACACTGCCTGCTGTCCTCTCTTATCCACCTTCCCCATTATGCCTTTGACCACTAAGGGCAACAATTCATGAGGGTGCAAAATTAAAAGAGCTCTGAGCTCAAGTTGTTACGGGGCACAAAAATAATACCAGCAGTTGTTTGAAGTTATTATATATCAAAGTCCAAGGATGAATGCCGAAGATGCTTACTTTAATTCAGCAGACTGATCATTTTGCACCCATTACTGGCATTTAAGCTTCAAAATTCATCAATAATCTAAACCCTTCAGGCTACAATGGGCCAGATCATCCAACCCGCTCTGACTACCAGGGACTCTGGCCCCTGTTTCTCCTGTTCCTGGGACATACTGACTGCCCATCCATTCCCAGACCTGCAGACTCATTCATCTCTGCAACAGACTCTGCAAACCAAACCAAACCAAACACATCCCAGGATTGAAGCAATCAGCTGCAGTGCTCCATAGGATGTGTTTTAGAGAAGAACCATGAGTTTCAAAGACAAAACAGCAGATGTTATTTCATATAACAAAAATGAGGCATTTATGTAGTTTAATAGATATATTTTAATTAGTAAGGGAATCATGAGTTATGGAAATGTCGCAGGATAGTTCAATTGCTAGTGGGCTTATTGAATGGTGGATCAAACTCAATGGACAAACTTGATGTTCTTGCTGTCTTACAGTGCCAGAGATTCGTGTTTGATCCAGACTAAAGGTGCTGTCTGTACGGAGTTTGTACATTCTCCCCGTGACTGCGTAGGTTTTCTCCGGGTGCTCTGATTTCCTCCCACATTCCGTGGACGTACAGGTTTGTGGGTTAATTGGCTTTGGTAAAATTGTAAATGTTCCCTAGTGTGTAGGATAGTGCTAGTGTATGGGGTGTTCACTGGTCGGCGTGGACTCGTTCAGGCTGAAGGGCCGTTTTCCATGATGTATCGCTAAAGTCTAAAATGTAAATCACAAGTCTCATGACTTGAATTCAGATATTACTTGTATGAACGAATTGGCCACATTTACTCTGCTGGTAGGGGATAATCATCTCTCAACTTCAAACTGAGGTCCCTCCTTCTTCTGATGGTTGTTCCCGGGTTGTCATGACTGATGACTCGAATGCCCTTCTTTTATACTATTTTTTTCCTTCAATCTTTTAAATGAACCTTTTGTGCGAGCCCAAGGAACACGTGACTGAAGTCATTTCGAGTTTTCATTCATCCAAGGGCTGAATATACAAAACGTATCTTTGTTGCTTATTTAGTTTAGTTTAGTTTAGAGATACAGCCCACCGAGCCCGCGATGCCCAGCAATCCCCGCACACTAATACTATCCTACACACATCAGGGACAATATACACTTATACCAAGCTAATTAACCTATAAACCTGTATGTTTTTGGAGTGTGGGAGGAAACCGAAGATCTCGGAGAAAACCCACGCAGGTCATGGGGAGAACATACAAACTGTACAGATAAACACCCATAGTCGGGATTGAACCCGGGTCTCTGGCGCAATAAGTGTTTATGGCAGCAACTCTACCACTGTGCCACCAAGCCGCCAGGATAGGATAGAATCTGATAGGACAGATCAGGATAGAACATTTTTAATAATGATACTCGTTCATATTTTCATTCTCATCATACAGTGCCCTTGCAAAATGGCTGTTCCGCGATGCCTTCTCTTCTCAAGGCTACACTACATAGCCAAGAAGTTACCTTTGGTCTCACGATGTAAATTGTATGATTGTTTTCATAGTGTTTCGTTGTTCTCATGGTCCAAGCTTTGCTCTCTATCTTTCTCTAGCCTGCACTATCCTGCTAAAGTCTGCCAGGATACTTAACATCCTACACACATAAGTCCCTACTAGAGAATACCTGATCGGTAAATTCCTAAATTATGCAACAGACATTGAAAAAACTGCAACTGATCCGGGGATAAGACAAGCAAATGCATTTGAAAGTGGTAATTTGCAAAAGCCAGCAGGCAAGCTTGTTTATGGGGCAAAATTCAAAATTTTCCATCTACCTAATCTTAGAATTTTTATATTCAAGGATTCCACCATTCAGAAGAAGTAGACAATTGTTTTTGCATCTGTACTGAGTTTGTACGTTCTCCCCGTGACTGGGGGTTTTCTCGGGGTGCTCTAGTCTCTTCCTGCTCTCCAAAGATGTCCAGGTTTCGAGGTAAATTGGCTATGTTGTAAAAGAAAATTGTCCATAGTGTGTGTAGGTTAGGGTGTATCGGGTGATCGCTGGTCAGCGCAGACTCGATGGGCCAAAGATTCTGTTTCCACTCTGTATCCCGAAAGTCTAAACTCTTTTTTTTGTTGTTTTTCTTTTGTCCTGTTTTAGTTACATTTAGTTTATTAGGTTGTGTATGTGTGGGGGGGTGGGAGAAACATGTTTTTGGTCTCTTCCTTCGGGGGGGGATGCGATCTTTTCTTGTCGTATCCCCTGTCTCTGTCTCCGTCTGTGCTGAGGCCTAATGGCAGAGCTGGCGGCCTCCAACTGGGACCGACCTCGAGGCTCCGAAGACAGAGCCAGCCAGGACTTACCAGTGCGGGGCTGGCCGACTTCAGGGCTATGGCGGCGTTCCAGCAGAGGCGACCCGACTTCGGGGCTGTGGCGGCGTTGAGGCGGCGGCGACCCGACTTCGGGGCTGTGGCGGCGTTCCAGCAGAGGCGACCCGACTTCGGGGCTGTGGCGGCGTTCCAGCAGAGGTGACCCGACTTCGGGGCTGTGGTGGCGTTCCAGCAGAGGCGACCCGACTTCGGGGCTGTGGCGGCGACCCGACTGGAGCCTCTGAGGCTCGGCCACGGGCCCAGTGGACGACATTGTCAGGAGCTCGCAGGTCACAGATTGGTGACCTGTTTTTCCGGAGCTCCCGCAACAACAGCTTCGTCCGCTGGACTGGAGGGCGGCAGCTTCGACTGCCCCGGGTCGCGGAGTTTGAACCGGCCCGTTCGCGGGACACGGATTCAGCCGCGGGACTTACTTACCATCACCCAGCGGGGTCACAACATCGGAGGCCTGGATCGCCTCAGCGCAGAGGGAGAACAAGGAGGGAAGAGACAAGGACTTTAAGACTTTTGCCTTCCGTCACAGTGAGGAGGTGCCTGATGGACTCACTGTAGTGGATGTTAAATCTGTGTTTATTGTGTGTTTTGTTATTTTATTCTATGTATGACTGCAAGGCACAAAATTCCGTTCAGACCAATAGGTCTGAATGACAATAAAGGATATTTATACTTATACTTATAAAGAATCAAGGATTATAGATCTTGGGCAGAAGAGTGTTGAGGCCAAAACCAGAACAACCACAATCTTATTGAATGGTGGGGAAAGATCGAGACCAAATAAGTATTCTTTCTCTTAATATTCTAAGTTGCCTCCCTTGTTAACCTCAAATTTATGGCAATCAACATCTCAGCTACCATCTACATTGCTACATTGCTGCATTGCTGCATATAATTTTATCAGTTACTGCTAAAGGGTCACTTTCTTCACTTAATTTGATTGTCATTTAGATGAAAGGTAAAGTCTGAATAAGGGTCTCGACCCAAAACCGTCACCACTCCTTTTCTCGAGAAATGCTGTCTGTCCCGCTGAGTTACTCCACCATTTTGTGTCTGTCTTCAGAATGTTAAAATCCCTGATGGTTACGTACATCCAATAGATTGATATTTCACTGGAATATCCATGATTAATTTCCAGATTAACAAAGTGGGAGATGATAAACCTTATCTTAACCATGACTCACAGCAATAGAAGCTTATTGTATGTAGAGAAAGAAAACATCAATTTGACTTTCATCAGAATTGTTGTGCAATGATTGATTTAATCGGTGAATTGGTCATCAGGCATTTATTTGCTGCTGTATACAATTCTGAGTGGAATACAGTGGAAGTGACACGTTTCTGTGAATGGAAATCCATCACCGTGTTGAAAATCTGGGCTGAGACATAGAAACATAAAAACATAGAAAATAGGTGCAGGAGTAGGTCATTCGGCCCTTCGAGCCTGCACCGCCATTCAATATGATCATGGCTGATCATCCAACTCAGTATCCCATACCTGTCTTCTCTCCATACCCCCTGATCCCTCTAGCCACAAGGGCCACATCTAACTCCCTCTTAAATATAGCCAATGAACTGGCCTCAACTACCTTCTGTGGCAGAGAATTCCAGAGATTCACCACTCTCTGTGTGAAAAATGTTTTTCTCATCTCGGTCCTAAAAGACTTCCCGCTTATCCTTAAACTGTGACTCCTTGTTTGGACTTCCCCAACATCGGGAACAATCTTCCTGCATCTAGATTGTCCAACCCCTTAAGAATTTTGTACGTTTCTATAAGATCCCCCCTCAATCTTCTAAATCCCTAACATCACTGTTCACTATGCCTTTATAGAAACTAATTCTTATTATCCAAGCCAAAAATCAAATACAGACTACCAGTATATTCTACAAAAATTATTAAAATAAACTCAAACATGCTTTTATGTGAAAGACATGTTGATGCCATGCCATTTGCAGCTTGATTACTTGTTAATGGACACATTTTTTCCAGTTATTTTTAATGTCCCTCAATATAAATTATTCTCCCATCATTAGAGCCTCTGTGACATATATCATTCCCCATGTGAAGAAGGTGAATCATTTATTTCAAGCCTTTGAGTCAGTAACCAAAGGATGCCTGCGAGGTATGTGGGTGACGCAGTCTTGAAGTGAGACCTTGTCAAGTGGAGAATCACAGGAACAACCTACTGCATGCTGCAGATTTAATAATGTCACTCGTAAATTTAGAAATGTTGTACGTGTTCCAAACAAAATCAGCTCAGCCCTTTACAAGAATGCATAAATTGCAGACTGTCAGACATTATTGTTGTACATTAAACAGTTCACGTTACCACCTGCAAATATTACTACTGTCTTCCCAAATAATTCTGCTTTACGAACTTACTAATATACTGATATGTCTTTGGGCATAGCTGTAATATATCAGTTCTGCATTTAAAGCTCAAGATTAACCATTGAAGTAAATTATTTACATACACATTCTGATGTGTGATATTGCTATATGTGATGGATGGCAGTCAATTCCTTTGTACGCCGTTTCTATTTTATATAGATTACATTGTGGAGACTTGCCACCCATTAATATTATCAGATAAAAAAACAAAAATTATTCTGAAAGAAGATACTACTGCAGAAGATTTGCATAGAAGCTGGAAGAGAGAGAAAGGACTATCATTATTTTCCATAAGGTCTTGGGGGATTTTTCATTAAAATTCATGTTGCATAGTAAGAAGCAGATGGGAAAGTTTATTTTCCAATGGAACATAACATTGATATTTTTGCTTTCCCTTGGGAAGATTAAATTTAAAAATATTTGGAACATTGCCATATATAATTAGCATTTCATGGCAATATCTAGAACATACAAATTCTGTCTGTAAGCATCACATCCTTTTAGGCAAAATGGAAGCATCTGAATTTTCTTGATGAAGGGAAAACAGATCATTGGTAATAAAAGCTTTGCTACAGATGCAGGTGTTTCTGCTTTTGTCAAACAAAGTAAAACCCTTGTCCCACGGTGCGAGTCCACCCACGAGCGATCCCGAGTTAAAAACAAATCAAACTCGTGGTAATCACGTAGAATGAACGTAGCGGGAACGTCGGGAGCTCGTGGACGTAACTTAGCGACTCGTAACGCTAACGGCAGGTGCTCAGGAAACATGTTAACTCGTGAAAGTTTTTCAACATGTTGAAACATTTCCACGAGTCAAACTCTTGAAGGAAAAATGTGATACTTTTTAACTCGTTGTAATACCCTAGTAGCCCGTGAGTTTACCGTAGTGACTCGTGAGTTTACCGTATTATCTCGTGGGTACTCTTAACTCGGCAGCTGGACAGAGAAAAAAAAGGTGAGTGAAAAAAAAGATGATGTCGACATCAGCACGTGACCTGGGTCTATCCAGGGCATTTCCCCTCATTGCTGGAGAATCTTTTGGAGAAGAAGCTTGTTTAGAGATGGCCCCCAGAAAAATCCAACGCAAGGGCAGAGCAGAACCCTACAAAAAACCTGCCATGAAGACTTTGATCACACAGGAGGAGGAGGAGAGGCAAGAGGAGAGGCAGGAGGAATTTAAACATTGGAAGCTTTTTATAGTGTAAAAAAACTGCATGACATCATTTTTATCATGTGATGATTTTTCCACACGTCGCTAGTCGTTGTTGGCTCAAGAGTAACTCGGGAGAGGAACTTGGTACATCGCAGAAATGAGAAGTAAACGGCAAACTTAGACATACTCGTGGGAACTCGTAGAAACTCGTGAGCATACACGTGGAATATCGTAGAAAACCACGAGTTTGATTTTTTCTTTAACTCGGGATAACTCGTGGGTGAACTCGCACCGTGGGACAGGGCTATTAGGTTGAAAAATTCAGCTAAGATTCTCACATTGTGTGCAAGGGAGAAAGTGACTCTCAGTTAAGTAGCAGCGATACGCAGAATTTCCAGTGTAATTCCACAGCAGTCAGCCATTTGTTACAGTTTTAGTTTCCTGCGTCTTCTGTCAGATTGTTCAGAGTATTAATCATTTTCTATTTTCCCCTAAGATGCCGATAGAAAGTTGGCAAATTAATATTCAGTATTCGCAACATGACTTTTTGTGCTTTCGGCAAATGACGTCTTCTACCTGAACAGGGCTAAGGTGAGTCTTACAGTGTTAGTGCTTCCTCAGAAACTCTGTTCTGCACTAGCTTTTGAGAATGTCCTTTCCCAAAACTCTAAAGAGTACAATTCAAATGGAGGATTATAATGAATTCAGAGAATGCTAATCTAATTATGGAATAAATTCTTCACGGAGTATAAACTACCAAAAATACCGACCTATATTCAATCAGCGTCACTTACACCGATTCTCTGGTGATTATCACATTGCTTTTGCATTTAGTTTTCTTTGGAGATGTAGCATGGAAATAGGTCCTTTGGCCCACCGAGTCCATACCGACTATCAATCACCCATTCACACTAATTCTATGTTATCCTGCTTTCTCGTACACTCCGTACACACTAGGGGCAATTTTACAGAGGCTGGTTAATCTACAGCACCCAAAGGAAACCCGCATAATCACAAGGAGAATGAGGAAACTTCAGACTGCTAGCACCTAAAGTCAAGCTCATACCTGGGTCTCTGGCATTGTGAGGCAATAGCCCTGCCAACTGCACCACTGTGCCACCTGATGTTTGATAATTTGCTGAAACATTAAAACAGTAACTAAGTGTCAAACGTCACTTAATTTACCCCAAAATCCGAGATTGTTTTGCAACCTTGTGAGTAAAGAACTTCACAGATGCAGAAGCTCCAACTACAGCATAACTGCTTACTCTAAAGACCTCTCTAGGCTGATGGATGGGCTTGCTGATCATGGCAACCAGGAGAGTCATCAAGGCAGCAACCTTGAAGCTACAGTCATTGTTTTATAACCATTACTAAAGCACTGTAGAAACGAGGAACTGCAGATGCTGGTTTATACTAAAGATAGACACAAAGGCAGGTTCATTGGTATCATTTAAAAATAAATTTGATAGGCATATGGATGAGAAGGGAATGGAGGGTTATGGTATGAGTGCAGGCAGATGGGACTAAGGGGAAAAAAAATTTGTTCGGCACGGACTTGTAGGGCCGAGATGGCCTGTTTCCGTGCTGTAATTGTTATATGGTTATATGGTTATAAAGGCATGGAGGGGTGGGGGGATGGAGGAGGTTCCATGAAGGACGGGGGAGGACAATGGAGGACCTGGCGTAGGGGGACTGCCATGAAGGAGGAGGGGCGAGAACAAAGGAGGACCTGACACGAGATACTTTGTAACTTTGTAAGAGCCCTTTATGTGGCCACTATTGGATAGCAAAGAATTTCACTGAGACTTGTCACATGTGGCAATAAAGTATTCATTCATTCATTCAAGAGGGTCAGGCAATATCCCTGGAGAAAAAGCTTGGTGACATTTCGGGTCGAACCCTTCTTCAGACTGCAAGTAGAGAGTTGGGGTGGGGTGGGAGGAGGGGAATGAAGGGCTAGCGGTGATTAAAAAAAAAACAGGAGCGATCAGGGCGAGCCATATATAACCTCAGGCAGGGCGGTGCCTGGTAAACCCATTGTAGGCTAGAGAAGGTGTGAACTCAAGAGGAAAACAACGCCAGTGCTTTCAGATATCCTGAGATCGAAAAATATGTTTTATAAATACATGTACTTATTTCCTTCTTGCTTTTAGAATAAAATGTCTGGTTCTACCAAGGTGCACAGATACTGAGTCCCCCCTGATTCTTGGGAGTATCTAGCCCATGACCCATGGAAAAGGAGTATCTGGGCTTGTATTGACAATGCTTGAGGTCAGGCAGAGGTGGGACAGAGGCCCTTCATGAACAACTGAAGAAGTGCACCACTTCATAAGTTACACATCCACCGATTCCATCAGCTATCGCCCTGCCCCCTTCTGTAGACGAATTGACAGTTCTCACAAAGGCAGAAGCAAGTCATTTTCAAGCCTGTTCCATTATCTAATAGGGTCTCACACTGTTGCAGCCAGCAAAGCCACTGCCTCACAGATCAAGAGAATCTGACTCCATTCTGATCTCCAGTATTGTCTGTGTGGAGTTTGCTCATTCTCCTTGTAATTGCAATGGTTTTCTTTGGGTGCTCCAGTTACCTCTCTTGTCCCAAAACCATGCTGGTTAGTTGGTTAATTGCCCATTGTAAAACACTCCTGGTGAGTGGGTGAGTGGTGATTTCTGAGGGTGATTAATGAGAAAGGAAGGGAATATAGAGGGCTCAAGTGTGTAATTTTTGGTTGATGCCACAATGGACATTTTGTCTATAACTGGACAGATAATGAATAGAATAGTCAACCGCATGAAAAATATCCTGTATGCCAAATAATTCACATATATAATTTCCAGAGTTTGAATTAAAAATCTGCCTGTTCTAGGCATGAGTTTTTTTATGCAATGTTTCTAACCTTCCTGAGTTTACATGAAATAGGAATGTCTAGTGCGGCAGAATTCCAAGATAATTTTTCTAGTACTGGCTGGCTCATTTATGCCACTACAATTAATTTAGACTTCTACATCTTGAAGCCCACCATGTCCATATGGGATGTCACTTCCTCTGGAAAAAAATCAAGGATATGGGTCAACCAGGTCCGAGTCCTCTGAGGCCTTGTTTTCTGCTACTTAATGGGTTATTTTTCAAATAAGGCCTCCTCAATATTTCCTAATGATCCATTCCATTATTTTGACAGCTACTGATGTAAAACTAATGGGTTTCTTTTATTACCTTTCTTGAGAGTAGAGAACATGTTGGCAGCTTTAAATCCAGTGGGACATGCCTATGCCTGTATTAATTGATTGTATACTATTCTCTGAAAGCTGTATTTATTAGAGTACAATATCCCAATGTTTCACCAGACCATGATCCGAAAAGGCACAACATTTTGTAAAGTGCAACATTGCATGATGATGCATCAAAAACTATTAAAAGTTTGTGAAAGTTTCTCTGTGTGGACATTAATACCCAGTCATTTATTTTGTGGTTGTAAGGTCATTCTTATAATTTACTCCTTTTGACAGGTTATCAGGGCTTTCTTTAAACTGATGCACACTTCAAAGTTATTGGGTTGAATCATCCTGCCTTCTGTGACTGGCACCACTGGCATTCCTACATTCAAACCAAAGTAAGGCCTGGATCAACACACAAAGCACTTTGAGTTCAGAATCCCTGCAGTCTAGTGGTGGAGGATTCATGTTTGCCCCATGACGTAGTTCCAGGATGATTTAAATTAAATACATCAGGAATTGAAGAATAAATAGCATGTCAGAAGTTCATAAGATCATGTGATAGGAGCAGAATTAGGCCATTCAGCCCATCAAGTCTACTCTGCCATTCAATCATGGCTGATCTATCTCTCCCTCCTAACCTAATTTTCCTGCCTTCTCCCCCATAACCCCTGACACCTGTACCAATCAAGAATCTATCTATCTGCCTTAAAAATAAACATTGAAACATTGACAAAAATAAACACAGCCTTCTAAGCAAAGAATTTTACAGATTCACCACCCTCTGACTAATGAAATTCCTCCTCATCCCCTTCCTAAAGGAATGTCCTTTAATTCTGAGGCTAAGATCTCTGGTCCTAGACTCTCCCACTAGTAGAAACATCCTCTCCACAGGCCTTTCACTATTCGATAAGATTCAATGAGGACCCCCTCATCCTTCTACAGTGTCTCCATAACACGACCCATAAGATGTTTGCATTGCTGTAAAAACCATCTGATTAACTATTGTCCTTCAGGGAAGGAAACATGCATCTTGACCTATATTTAACCATATGAGTAAGTCCGATACTTAATCACCACCTCAGTTTAGGGGGTATCAGGGTTGGGTAATAAATGCTGGCACTGCTACTAATGTTCATATCCTGTGAACGAACAAAAAGATCCCAAGTAAACAGTTAAATATTTACTTTGCGTTGTTTTAGGTACAGCAGTCACTCGACTGTGTTAATGCTTTGTTTAATTACTTTATGAATGGAATTCTTTTTCCTCGGGGATTCTTAAATTAAAACAATGCCTGAGCTCTGCCGTGGGATTTATACCTTACTGTGGGGTTTTAATAGGAAGGTCCCAGGTGCGTCATTACTTGTTGATTACTTATGGGATTCTCACCTGAATCCAAAACATTGCAAGTGTGGATCGTGACGAACATTGGTCTCTAAAGGCTCTCTTTTGAGCAAGAATTACAGGTCTTAAAAATTCTACCCAAGGAGGGGCCAAAGTTTATGCTGCTTAATCCAAATGGTGGCACAGTGGCGCTGCGGTAATTGCTGCTTTACAGCGTCAGAGTCCCGACTTCAACCCTGACTATGGGTGCTGCCTGTATGGAATTTGTATGTCCTGTGACCATGTAGGTTTTCTCCGGGTGTTTCGATTTCCTCCCACATTCCAAAGACGTGCAGGCCTGTAGCTTAATTGGCTTCTGTAAATTTCCCCTGGTGTGCAGGATAGAACTAGTGTATGGGTGAGCGTTGGTCAACACTCACGCAAAGGGAGGTGACTAAAATTTAACTAAAAAGGAATTCGGACAGGTACATCAATAGGAAAGGTTTAGAGGGATATGAGCCAAACATGGGCAGGTGATACTAGTGTAGATGAGGCATCTTGGTTGGCATGGGAAAGTTGGGCCGAAAGGCCTGTTTCCATGCTGTATCTCTAAACTAAAGTAAACTAAACTAAAGTAAACTTAACTGAAGTAAACTAAAATGACATTATTAATTAATAACACAGTTGTCCACTTCATGAGAAAAGACCTGCGTACTGCCTTGATTCTGCTTTTGAAAGTTTTACTGGTTCTTCCCATTTCTTCTTTTTCATCTGTCATGGAACATCGGGTGATATAATACAAACAACCACCCAAAGACTTATCTTTTCCTCAGGTTGCCATAGCACTCATACATGCATAAATTTATGTTCTTATCAGAGAGCCAATTAAATATTGTGGCATCAAATCCAACATAATGTATATATTAATTACTTCCATTGTAGTTTATTTGGTGGCATAAAACAATCATAGAGTCATACAGCATGCACACAGGCCCTTCGGCCCAAATCTCCCATGCCGACCAAGATGCCTCATCTACACTAGTACCACCTGTCCTTGTTTGGCCCACATCCCTCTAATCTTTTCTGATTGATGATCCTCTCCAAATGTCTTTTGATTTCAATTTTAATTTCACCTTGCTATGTATAATTGTTGTAATTAAACACTGTTATTAGTTTTAGCTTAAATACTAGTTCCGTCATCTTTCAAAGAGGAAAGGATAGCATGGTTTGGCACAACCACCATGTAAAAACGGATCCAGCAACTCAAAACGTGAATGTCAATGAATTGTGCAGTAGCACAAGCTATAGCTTTATAGCCCAGTTTATTTCTTCTTCCTCCTTTGCAATCCATACATACGATCAAACCTAGATTAAAATGTATTGCAGGATAGATTACTGAGAACAGCAGCAGACAAATTGAAAGCCAGGGTAATCCAGAGACTGCCACCATTGCTTCTTCAAGCCCAATGATGGGCCATCAGGAATAACTAGAGATCGGCAGAATATACCTGAGACTGCGCTCTCGAGGCGAGGGTGAACTGAGTTGCCGGGACCACCCTAAGGTTGCCAGCGCCACCACACATGTGCCTGGTGGCGAGTTAGAGCGTCCCCATGTTGTCCTGGACTTTCTTACCACTTCAAATCAAATATATCATGTGAGTGCAGCCTACTGTAAGTATCGGTGTGGTCACTGCCGAACTCGGCTTCATCCCCGACACCACTATATGTATAATATGTGTGCAAGTATGTGTACATATGTGTGTGTGTGTGTGTGTGTGTGTGTGTGTGTGTGTGTGTGTGTGTGTGTGTGTGTGTGTGTGTGTGTGTGTGTGTGTGTGTGTGTGTGTGTGTGTGTGTGTGTGTGTGTGTGTGTGTGTGTGTGTGTGTAAATATATACGTAAATATCTTCACATCTTTAAACGTAAAGTATACTACTCTAAACCTCTTGAATTAATTGATTTATTTTTAAAGACTTTACAAAAGATTGCAGACTCTAAATGCTCACACAAGGCCATATCCATCTAATTTATCTTTTTGCATACAAGATCAAAACAAGGAGGAAATTGCCCAGGTTAAATATGACTTTTCAATGTACTTTATTTCATTATACCATATTAATATGTTAATAATGCCTATTGAACCATGGGGTTGTGAAAATTGTATATTTTAGCCCTAAATTTCAAATCATATTCTCCATGAAAATCCAGGCCACAATCTGGAACTCATGTGCTGTCCTACTTTTAACACAGTGAAACATGTTGCATCTCAATTCTTCTATAAACTTTTCCAGTTATACAGATTGTTGGTAATAACTGAGGATTGTCCACGTACTAATATCAAGTGGAAGGAGAGACACTTTAAATATGAACTTTGAGACATAAATTAATATAGTATTCATAACAGATGCTAACAAAGCTAAAGTCCATCAATTGATTTAATCAACCAATTTAGAGGCAAATATTTGCAGAGAACAAATTGGTTGTTTGCTCAAATTAACGGTAGGCATTATAAAGACAACAGAGACCCATTTAAATGGCTCCAAATGAATCATTTAATTTATCAACTATTTAGAGACAGTGCTGAAAACCGGAGATGTCTTCTAATGTCGAATCTTTTAAGCGACTTGGCAAAGCTAAGTATTCTAAATGTGGAAGGAGAGAGCAATCCAGATCAACGAATAGCACTAAAGCAAATTACAAATAGATCTAAGATAGGCACAAAATGCTGGAGTAACTCAGCAGGACAGGCAGCCTCGCTGGAGAAAAGGAATACGTGACGTTTCAAGTCAGAACCCTTCTTCAGACATGTGACATTTCTTCTGACCCAAAACATCACCTATTCTTTCTCTCCAGAGAAGCTATCTGACCTGCTGAGTTACTCCAGCCTTTTGTGACTATCTTTGGTATAAACCAGCATCTGCAATGCAGTTTCTTCCGACAGAACAAATAGATCTAGACTACTTTATAATTGTAATTAAAATTCAAAATGTAAGGATGTGATGGCCGAACCACCAGACATACTGTATGTCAAAAGCTAAAAACAGGATACTGACATTGATATTGAATGCTGGCATTGTCCAATACCATGACTGGGAGCAATGAACAAACTTCTGAATGAACTCAATGGGTCTGTGGAGGGAATAGACAGACAATGTTTTGGGTCAGGACCCTTCTAACTAATGGACTGAGGTGAGAGATTTGGAAAAGAGAGGTAGAGGTGGGACAAAGCCTGGCAAGTGATATACTGATACAGGTGAGCGGGGGGGATGATTAGCTGATGGGCGGAGTAAGTGACAAAGATTGGAGATGTAAGGAGACAAACGGGTGTTAGATAATGCTCCTGTCCTACTTAGGAAACCCGAACGGAAACCTCTGGAGACTTTGCGCCCCACTCAAGGTTTCCGTGCGGTTCCTGGAGGTTTTTGTCAGTCTCTCTACCTGCTTCCACTACCTGCAACCTCCGGCAACCACCTGCAACCTCCGGGAACCGCACGGGAACCTTGGGTGGGGCGCAAAGTTTCCAGAGGTTTCCGTTCAGGTTTCCTAAGTGGGACAGGGGCATAAGGAAATAAGAGGAGGTGTGAAATGTAGAGCGGGACGTAAGGATGTGTGTGCAATGGGACAGGGGATCCGAAAAAGAGGAGGGATAAAAGAGATATGATGGACTGGGATGGGAGCTTTCTCCCTCCAAATCCATCAGTCTGAAGAGGGGTCCTGACCCAAAACATTGTCTGTCCACTCCCTCCGAAGATGCTGCCGGATCTGCTGAGTTCCTCCAGCATTTTGTTTTTTTTGCCCACAGTTCCAGCATCTGCAATCTGCCTCCGCCAGGTGGTGAAGGCAGTGCAGAGGGTGGTGAAAATTGCCCAACGCATCACCGGTTCCACGCTCCCCTCCATTGAGTCTGTCCAAAGCAAGCGCTGTCTGCGGAGGGCGCTCAGCATCGCCAAGGACTGCTCTCACCCCAACCATGGACTGTTTACCCTCCTACCATCCGGGAGGCGCTACAGGTCTCTCCGTTGCCGAACCAGCAGGTCGAGGAACAGCTTCTTTCCGGCGGCTGTCACTCTACTACACAACGTACCTCGGTGACTGCCAATCACCCCCCCCCCCGGACACTTATTATTTTTTTTTATTCAAATCGTTTGCTATGTCGCTCTTCAAGGGAGATGCTAAATGCATTTCGTTGTCTCTGTACTGTACACTGACAATGACAATTAAAATTGAATCTGAATCTGAATCTGAATCTTGTGCCGCCGTGACTGGGAATCCGTCTGAGCCTACACCTAGCATACATTTCAGGGAGGTGTCAATACATAAAGATACTAAACTACAACTCTCTTTTACCTGCCGGTCTTGTTCTGAAAGTTCAAAGGGCACAGTCACAGCCAGCTGACTGGCCCAGTTGCCATTAGCAGATCTTTGCTCTTTGATTGGGTTTATTTACACTCAGGTAGTTGGCCATAAACTGTATGCCAAACCCCAGAAGCTTCCTAAATGATCACCTTGGTGACAGTTTCCAGGAAGTTCAGCAATTACTTTTGATATCTGCTAAGGATTTTTAGGAGCTTAGTGTAATCAGGAAATATTGCCCTTGTCCCTTATCTGCAAAGTGCTTAGATAGTCCCTTCAGCTGAACAACAAAAATAAATTGTCGGCTTTTAATTGCATTACGAAGAAAGAAGTCGACAGATGGTGGTATGACTATCCTTATTAGCTTGCCACATGGAAGTCATCACAAGAAGCCTCATGTACAACCTCACCCACCCAGAGGTTGAAGAGCTCCACCAAGAGTCAAAATGCATATCCCACCCATTAAGAAAGACAATGGTACACAAAGTGATGGAGTAACTCAGCGGGTCAGACAGCATCTCAGGAGAACATGGATAGGTGACATATTCTGGCCTCGACCCGAATCTTTACCTATCCATGTTCTCTGAGGAAGCGTCTCAACCCGAAACGTCACCCATTCCTTCTCTCCAGAGATGCTGCCTGATTTGCTGAGTTACTCCAGCATTTTGTGTTCCTTTTGTGCATTAACTGACATTTGCAGCCTTTTGTTTCTGCAAGAAAGACAATGGACGTATGTGACGATTCACGTGTGAAAAACAGCACACAGAATGATGGTCTCAGGAGTACCTATACCCACGGTCAACACTGCAGTCATCAGATTGACCTTCTTGAGAGTGAACCTGTAAGAAGGGACTGACCCGGATAAAGTCCCCCAGCTCTGTTCTCAGAACCTGCATGGCAGAAGTATTCACAGACATCTTCAACTTCTTAATTCAATCTAAGGTTCAAATCTTAGATTTAAGAAGGCCACTGGCATTCCGGTGTTAAATAAAAGCAAAGTAATGTGCCTGAATGATGCCACCCGTGACTCTGATGTCCACAGTCATGATGTGCTTTGAGAGGCTCATCATGGTACACCAACTCCAGCCTACCAGAAAACCTTGACCCACTGGATTGTTTCCCACTGAATGGGTCCATGGCAGATGCCATTTCTTTAGCCCCATACTCATTCTTGGAACATCTGGCTAACTGGGACAGCTACATCAGACTCGTATTTATTGACCATAGCTCTGTCTTCAACACCATAGTTCCAACCAAACTTTTCTCCAAACTCCTGGACCGAGGTGTCCTTATTACTCTTATTGTTCGATCTGTTGGATTTGAATTGAACTGAATTGAATATTTTATTGTCACATGTGACAAGATGCAGTAAAATTCTTTGCTTGCATACCCAAGGTATGCAGCTAGTCACCCATAAAAGGCGCTTACAAAGTTACAAATTCTCCCCCGCCCTCCATGCCAAGACCCCTTTTGTTCTCCCCCCTTCCCCCTCCCTCACACCAGTCCCCCCGCCAGGCCCACGTTGTTCTTCCACCTCCCTCCCTGCGGTCCGCCCACGCCGGGTACTTCTTCGTTCTTTCCCTCGGCAGCGTCGTCCTCCGCTTCCGCGTGTCCGTCCTCGTCCGTCCGTCAGTCGGCGCCATCAACGGCCGCCGCACCAGCCTTTCCATTATCGAGCCGAGTCCTCTCCAGATGCCTACGTGGACTGCTGACCCAGAGGAGTCCCGATACAGAAGAGTTTCTTTCAGTAACCTTATGCTAAAGTAACGTTATTAATGCCCATGGGTTCACCAGAGAGTTGTTCGGAAAGATTTCTAAACTGAGCTTCCTCCAAAGTGTTTAAGCATTCTCATGATAACATTTTATCATTTTTAATGAAATATATTGTTCTACTGATTTGGAGCTGAAATTGGATTTTGAACTGAATTTCATTCCCATTAGCAGATAATATCTGATCAAACATGCAATTAAACTGACTGTACAGATTATTTCAGCATGGTTACCCCAAACCTGTTCAACAAAATACATGCAAACATGATTTCTTTCTTTCCCAGTTATCAATCTGAAACATTAATCCTATTTTTCTTTCCATAGATACTGCCTCTAAATTACTTCCACTGCTTACTTAATTATGAATTTCAGCTATTTCCCAATTCAGGTCGATGGGCTTACTGGCCTATAGTTTCCTGCTTTCTCTCTCCTTCTCCTTGATAATGTAAACTGAATGTATGGCTTTCTCAAACTCAATGAGGTTACTCCAGAATGTTGGGGATTTTGATAGATTACAACTGATGCATTCACTTATTTCAGGACACACGGATACAGGCCATTGGTTTCTCCCTAACCTGTTGGTACAAATCTTCTGGCTCACTGCTTCCCCCTCATTTCCCCCACTTCATGTTTTCTAGATGATTGTTTTGGTTTCCTCCAGGTGCTCCAGTTTCCCCCCACATCCCAAAGAAATGTGTGATTGTAGGTTAGTTAGTCATTGTAAATTGGCGCTAGTGTGTAGGCGAGTAGCGAATAATCTGGAGGAATTTGATGGGATTGTGAGTAGAATGAAAATTGAATTACTGTAAATGGGTGTCTGTTGGTCAGCTCAGAGTTAGTGAACTAACCGTAAGCCCTTTTTCTGAGCTGTATGCCTCCAAAACTGCACAATTTGATGACTATACATGAAGAATTCAAAAATGACTGCTTTTGTCTTCATTAAGGTCCTAATACATGATGTATATTTACACTTCACTGTTTCTCTGTCTGGCATTTTACCACATAGTACCATGCTTTTGTCTGCACTCATTCTGAATGTCATCTGCTCCACCAGCCTCTATGTTTAAGTGTTGGTTTGGAGAGCAGTGCATATGTTGAAGGTTCCTGTTGCTTGTGCTTTATTCTGTCCTTGTTACCCTGAACTTGCTCATCTCTCAATCTCCATGATGAATCTGGCTGCTCCTTTATCTTGGACAATCTCTGCTTGTGCTCCATCAGTTAGAGGCACTTTCTCTAACTGATGGAGCACAAGCGCTGTCTGCGGAGGGCGCTCAGCATCGCCAAGGACTGCTCTCACCCCAACCATGGACTGTTTACCCTCCTACCATCCGGGAGGCGCTACAGGTCTCTCCGTTGCCGAACCAGCAGGTCGAGGAACAGCTTCTTTCCGGCGGCTGTCACTCTACTCAACAACGTACCTCGGTGACTGCCAATCCCCCCCCCCCCCCCGGACACTTATTATTATTTATTCAAATCGTTTGCTATGTCGCTCTTCAAGGGAGATGCTAAATGCATTTCGTTGTCTCTGTACTGTACACTGACAATGACAATTAAAATTGAATCTGAATCTGAATCTTCCTACAGGTGTCATCCCATGGAAGGCCACCAGCATAATCCAGGATGAGTCTCACTCCATCCACTCCCACTACTCTCTCCCATCAGACAAGTGGTACAGAAGTGTGAAAACGCACACCTCCAGGTTCCGGGACAGGTTCCTTCACTGCTGTTATCAGGCAACTGAACCACCCTATCAACAATTAGAGAGCAGTCCTGAGCTACTATATTCCTCACTGGAGACACTCAGACTATCTTTAAGAAAGAACTGCAGATGCTGGAAATATCGAAGGTAGACAAAAATACTGGAGAAAGCGAAGGAATAGGTGATGTTTTGGGTCGAGACCCATCTTCAGACGGATGTGGAGGTTGGGGTGGGAAGAAGAAAGGAAGAGGCAGAGACAGTAGGCTGTGGGAGAGGTCGCCTACTGTCTCCGCCTCTTCCCTTCCGCTTCCCACCCCCCCCCCCCCCCCCCCCACCTCCACATCAGTCTGAAGAAGGGACTCAACCCGAAACATCACCTATTCCTTCACTCCAAAGATGCTGCCTCTCCCGCTGAGTTTCTCCAGCATTTTTGTCTACCTCAGACTATCTTATCTTGCACTAACTTATCTTGCACTAAACGTTATTCCCTTTATTTAATATCAGTGCACTGCGGATGGTTCAATTGTAACATTGCATAGTCTGACTGGTTGGTTGCTGACTTGTAGCACGCAACAAAAGCCTTTCACTCTACCTCAGTAAACTAAATATGAAGCATCCTGACACTTTCCGGTCTCCCTTGTCTATCTATGACCTGACATAGGTCTCCCTTGTCTATCTATGATATATTATATTCTCAAATCCATTTTGGGATGTGGTTATTATCATGTAATAATAAAATCAATTATCAATTAAACTTCCCTCATATTTTTGACCTTCGTTTCCCAGCTTAAGTTAAAATTTGATTAATGATTAAATAATTATCATTTTTTTTAATTAATTAAACATTTTATTGATAACCCCTCCCTCACATCACTGAATGTCCTTGTTCTATCCTTTACAGGCACTCCATGGAAATACCACTTTGCACTGTACTCCAGACACATAAGCCTATTTTATTATTTTTGTTTAAATCAGTCTCAAACCTAGTGTGTTCTGAACTAACTATCCTGCTTAAATGCCTTATTTCTGCAATAGATTTGAGCAGTTTTAGCTTACAATTTACAAAGGCAACCATTAAAGGTAATATCTTCCTTCATGATCTCACAGTTAGACATTTTGCGGAACACCTTCACTCAGCCCGCCTGAACCTACCTGATCCCCGGTTGCTGGACACTAATTCTCATTCCCATTCTTACACAAACCTTTCTGTCCTCGGTCTCCTCCATTGTCAGAGTGAGGCTAAATGCAAATTGGAGGAACAGCATCTCATATTTCGCTTGGGCAGCTTACAGCCCAGTGGTATGAATTCTGATTTCTCCCACTTCAAATAGCCCCGGCATTCCCTCTTTCTCTATCCCTCCTCCATCTAAGTCGCACTAGCTTCTCATTTTTACCCTACAAACATCTAATAATGACCTGCTTTCTTTATCATCATTACTCTCTTGCATGTCTGAAGAAGGGTTTTGGCCCGAAACGTTGCCTATCTCCTTCGCTCCATAGATGCTGCTGCATCCGCTGAGTTTCTCCAGCATTTTTGTCTACCTTATTACTCTTTTGCATATCTGACATTCATTGATCTTTATCTCTCCACATCACCGTCTATATCTCTCGTTTCCCTTATCCCTAACCAGTCTGAAGAAGGGTCTCGACCGAAATGTCACCCATTCCTTCTCTCCCGAGATGCTGCCTGTCCCGCTGAGTTACTCCAGCTTTTTGTGTCAATCTTCGGTTTAAACCAGCATCTGCAATTCCTTCTTACACAGCTCACTTAGTTATCTGTTTAGCTTTACAACTGATCTTTAGTTCCATAAGATTTACTTATCTGTTGATTTATGGAAACAGACACAAAATCCACTGCCATCAGATATAAAGTCCTGATCTGATTCCTGATGCACATGAAGCTATCGGTTCAAAACCACCTCTAAATATAATTTTACAACTTGATATCACACCAGGTGCATTACAACACCAGCCACACTGAAGCACCATTTTTGAAATCCCCTGGTGTTTCATTAGATCTCCTGAAAAATATATACACTTCCATCTGTGATTTCAAGCATGAAAAATTAATCACTTGGGGTGGTTCACATTCCTTAGTTATTCACCTCGGTAGCAATGCAATCACGGTATACCTGCAGTCTGGAATAATGTAAGTGTATAAGACAGAGGTTATGGGGAGAAGGCAAGAGAATGGGGTTAGGAGGGAGAGATAGATCAGCCATGATTGAATGGTGGAGAAGACTTGATGGGCCAAATGGCTTAATTCTGCTCCCATCACTTATGAGCTTATGACCTTATGACCTTATGGCCATAAGAAGACATAGGAGCAAAATTAGGCCATTCAGTCCATCAGGCCTACTCCAACATTCAATCTTGGCTGATCTAATTTTCCCTGTCAACCTCATTCACCTGCCCTCTCCCCTTACCTTTGATGCCTTTACTTATCAAGAACGCATCAATCTCAGCTTTAAAAATACCCAATGACATGGCCTCCATTGCCATCTCCATTGCATCCCACAGATTCATCACCCTCTGGCTAAAATATATGTGGTTTATTGTGTCTAGGTTGTGTTTACGATCTACACTATAATCGAATCTCCCAATATTGACGCTTTTAAATTCCATTCCAAACCTAAAAGATGTGACAATGCATGGAGAAGGGACCTTACCTGATAAGGAACATTCACAATGGGCCATTCTAGGCATTATCCATGTAACAGCTGAAGAAAAATTCTATCACTGCTAAGCTATGACCATAGTGAAACTGAAACTTATCGAGGACTTTGAATATTTCAAAATTTCCCTGATTTCAAAGAGTTTTAAAAACCAATGAGAGGCTTAAAGCAAATTACTAAATCAACATTATTCAATATTAAAAAGAACATTAAAACAGTTTTATTGATTGAAAATATTTAACATCTCAATTATTTGATTAAAAAACGCATACGACATAATATTTATCATTGCACCCCACAGTTGTACATTATGTGCCAATGTTGGATTCCATGCGGGGTCTAACTGTGGAACACAATCACAAATAGCAGCCAGCAAAGTATTAGCAGAGGGATCATGAATATGATGGCAGCAATCATGGCTGTTCATTGCGAAATTAGCTCATCTTCCAGCAAAGATCACCTTGCAGTTCAAAATTATTTTATTGACTGGGATTTCTATCTGTTCATTACAAAATCTTAGCTTGTGCCGTGGCAGCCAGAACAGTTTTGCAAGAATTGTACACATTTAATGTATACTCGAGAACAATGGAGTGGTTGAGCATGGCAGTGAATTCCACAGATTCATCACACTCTGGTAAAAATACAGTATGTGTGGTTTATTGTGTCTATGTTGTGTTTACGATCTACACTGTAATCAACCTTGGTCGAGCTGGTAAAGCTGGTGCCTCAGAGCCCGAGACCAGGGTCAATGCTGCCTTCAGGTGCTGTCAGTGTGGAGTTTGCACGTTCTACCTGTGGCAGCATGAATGAATGAATGAATGAATGAATACTTTATTGTCACATGTGACAAGTCACAGTGAAATTCTCCGCTTGCATACCCAAAGTATCCAAATGGTCGTCACATAAGGGCGCTGATGGTCACAAAGTATACTCACTATTTGCACCAGGTCCCTCTTTGTTTTCCCCCCCCCCCCCTCCCCGCCACACCGGGTCCAAATTGTCCATTGTTCTTCCCCTCCCCCATGCCAGGTCCTCCTTTATTCCTTCCCTGGTGCTATGTTCCAGGTGCTTTGGTTTTGTCTCCCATCCCAAAGACATGAGGGTTTGTAGATTATTTAGCCTCCAAATATTAGCTCCAGTGCGTAGGAAAAGGATGAGAAAGTGAAATAACTTAGAACTAGTGTGAATGGGTGGTTGATGGCCATCATGGACTCAGTGGGCCGAAGGTCCTGTTTCCATGCTGTATCACTAAATTAAAAACTAAATTATTACTATTTCTAACTGGAGAAGCCAAACTAAATTAACTACATCTTACTGTCCTGCATCATTACAAAAGGTCCACATGGCACATTGTTTTCAAAGATCTTTAACCTGAACAATATGCTCTCGATCACTAACTGCCTGAAGCCTGATCTCTCATATATAGAAGTATAAATATAAAAAGTGCCATCATTTACTAAAGCTTTCACTGTACCACAAAAAGGCTTTGGGATGTTTACTTGAAATCAGACGTTGTGGGCATTTTGGTCTTTTAGTAACATGAGAGTTAGTTTCACGTTCTATTTTACAGTTGCAGATAGCCTGAGTGATGTGCTCCCAACCACTTAAACACACAAAACAAGCACAGAATTAAATAGGTGCACATTGATCCGTGTTCTAATCCTATCACAGGGCTAAACTTGGCATCCAGGATTTTGTCCGTTAGCTGCTGCTGCTGCTATTGCAGCTGTCACTCTTGATTATATGTTATCATCCATTGCTTTGCACTTTGTGGCCCCAATTCTGAGCATATTTGTGGGATTATTTTTGCATGTTTGCACAACAGTCTTGTTTTAATATATTCTATTAGAACAGCATTCCTCCTCTTCAGTATTAACATTTTATTGAATGTCATAGAAAATAAACGGAGGGATATAATCCCTCTCATATCCTCACATGGCACAGTGGTGCAGCGGTAGAGTTGCTGCCACATAGTGCCAGAGACTCGGGTTCAATTCTGACTACGGGTGCTGTCTGTACGGAGTTTGCACATTCTGTCTGTGATCACATGGATTTTCTCCAGGTGCTCCAGTTTCCTACCACATCCCGAGGACATGCAGGCTTGTAGGTTAATTGACTTTGGTAAAAATTGTAAACTATCCCTAGTGTGTAGGATAGTGGGTATGCTGGTTGGCATGGGCTCAGGGGACTGAAGGGCCTGTTTCCAGACTGTATCTCTATCGAATGTTGAAAGTCTCAGATATGTAACATCATGATGCACTTGCCGTCTGTGATGAAAATGACTGACAAATAATAATCTTTGTTTGGATAAGATTATGCAGTTATAGTAGCTTAATAGGACTTTAGAAGGAAGATTGTCATACATTACACGACAAGAAAGATGTTTGGCACAATCTCTGCCCTTCTAAAGCGGTCTGCAGCCAACAAGGCACTTTAGAAGTATAGGCAAAAATATAATATGGGAAACAAGGAAGTCAATTTCCCCACAGTAAATTCCCATAAAGAGAACCTTAAGATAGACACAAAAACTGGAGTAACTCAGCGGGTCAGGCACCATCTCTGGAGAAAAGGGATAGGTGATGTTTTGGGTCGAGACCCCTCTTCAGACTGCACTTGGTATCTTATGGACTAATAGTGTCATAGAGTGTGGAAACAGGCCCTTCGGCCCAACTTGCCCACACCAGCCAACAAGTCACAGCTATGCCAGTCCCACCTGCCTGCGTTTGGCATATATCCCTCCATACCTATCCTATCCATGTATCTGTCTAACTGTTTCTGACACGTTGTGATAGTCCCTGCCTCAACTGCCTCCTCTGGCAGCTCGTTCCATACATCTGCCACCCTTTGTGTGAAAAAGTTATCCCTCAGATTCCTATTAAATCTAAATAATAATAATAATAAGATAAATAATATTGATTTATTTATGGAGCAATCGGGGACAGGACGTAAAAAGCTGTAGTTGGTCAATATGTGAAGGGTTTTTTTTGTGGTTAACGTGTTCAACTCTGGTTTGCAGAGTGTCTCTCCGGCAGGTCGCCACTGGGTGGCGTGTCGCTCACTCACTGGCTGGTGGAGCCACTAGATGACACGATGCATCTTCGGTCGTGTTTCACTCCTGCAACAGTCATTCCTCAGTTAACTCGTGTCGTGCAACAAGATCTTTGCTGCGTTTTTTTTAATCGTTTATTTTTTTTCCTCCGTCGAATAGTAGCGCTCGTTTACATTTAGAAAATGCAATAATTTCAGCGCGGGACATTCCGTGACATTTAATGACATTCAAAAAATATACTCAGTACCAATCGAAGTCAATTTGGTGAAAAGACGGAAGTAAAGTGCGTGTGTTGTGTCAGTGCAGCGTGCCATATGTTCATAAGCAGTTTCAATGGTGGTGCCGGTACTTGCTTGATCGAAATGCAATGCATAGGTTACTCAGATAAACATTTGTGTGCAGGGAAATGTAGCCACAATAATGCCGGGTTAATCTGCTGGCTAGGGGACACCTCGAAAACATCTTATAATGGCAAATCGCTTAATGAAAGAGACATTAAAAGGACAGCATTGTTGTTGTTAAACGCAGAGCTGCTGTGCATGTTTGTATATCCTCTCTACGATCCCATTTAAACAACAGCTAAGTGTAAACTTTGTGCTAAATTTCGGTTTTCTGCTTCTCAGAGCACGCTTTGGAATGATCACGTAGCGCATTCGGATATCATTCAACATAGAGAATTGTAAATGTTTTCTGAAAGGACAGAATTCAACTCTCGAGGCATTGAAATTGAACTTTAGCTCAAATTTGCCACAGAACAGAACTCGTCCTTTTTTAAAGCCCTGTCAAATTAAAATCTCGACAGGAGATCAAGTGGTTTAATTTGACGATGTTAGCTGAGAGCACCACAGGTTTTGTTTTTACTATTGGAGAGTGGAGTGAGTTCACCATATTTGATATCGTATACTTACGGGCAAAAAAATGTTCTACAAACCGTGCTGTAAATATAACCGCCTTATAGTTCCACTTCGCCTTAACGTAAAAGCTCTCAGCTCTCTTTGATAATTCACATTTGTCGTATTTAGGCGTTTGCCCAAGTCATGCTTGCATACTGTTAAAGCAGTAGCCAAGAAGCCTCGATCCAGCCTGGGCTCTGATTGACAAGAAGCGAAACTATCATTATCAGCCCAGGACAGGAACCCACAGTTTAAATGTAAGGTAGACACAAAGTGTTGGAGTAACTCAGCTGGTCAGGCAGCATCTCTGGAGGAAAAGTATATGTGGCGTTTCGGGTCGGAACCCTTCTTCAGACTGCCCAGATAACATGTTTCTAAAGGCCCGTTTTGTTTTCATTTTAGTTTTGATTTAGAACATTTTGTTGTACCTCCTGAAAAACCACCGAAATGAAGCATTTTCAGCGCTATTGCAAACATAAGTTTCATTTTATATATATATATATATATATGTTTGTTATAGTGCTATATATATATATTTATATATAGGAATGAACTGCAGATGCTGGTTTAAACCGAAGATAGACACAAAATGCTGGAGTAACTCAGCGGGAGAGTCAGCATCTCTGGGGAGAAGGAATGGGTGACGTTTCGGGTCGAGACCCTTCTTCAGACTAGATAACTACTTTGTCGTCTGAAGAAGGGTCTCGATCAGAAGCGACACCCATTCCTTCTCTCCAGAGATGTTGCCTGTCCCACTGAGTTACTCCAGCTTTTTGTGTCTATCTTTAGTGGAAAATATATATATTGAACAGAGAATACACATTAATCACATTAACGAAACGTGCCTTTTATTCATTTACAAATCCATGGAATTCCTGCTTGTAATTTCAAAGGTTTCAGGAAGTTATTACCGTGTCTCCATTTAGAAACAGGTTTCTGTGCTTTTCGGTTTCTCCGATACCTTTGTTTTTAAGTTTTTTTAAGGGCTCTTTTGAAATTGTTAGAAAATAAGAAGAAGAAAGTTATCTTACAGCAATAATTGAGTAGAAGACATCGATTTAAACGCACACGGACACGGAGATTTGGCTTAAATTACACGTAGCGTTTTCCTTGCTGGTTCCTGTTACTTTGGACTCCAGAGGGTTCTTTTTTTCACAATAGTCCCAGCCAGAAATATGGATCTTCTCCGCCCTAGAAAAGGTAGAAAGTTGCACCGTGGCAGGTGTCTGCAGCAGGTGTGTTCACCTGCAGTGGATGGAAGGTACGCTTATCCTGGGTTTGTAGCGAATCGTCGACGCAGCTCACAGTCACCTCAGTTGCGTTTCCATTGAATGATGTGCCAAAAAAATTCTCATGTCTGCCTCTCTATTCCACCTTGATTTATTACATAAAAATACCAAAATATGTCATCACCAGAGTAATTAATTAATACAAATCTGCATTCTGCATCGGCAATTAGTGGAGAAGGGTGTAGTAAAATGGCTTAGATTCAACTGTTTCATTTAAACGCTCCTTCAAGCAGAAAGATACGATGGACGATGATATAAATATATTTTTCCTTTCGTCTGTGAACTACATAAAATACTCAAATGTGACGTATATATTTAAAGCACTATAACGTTTTAAGCATTATTAAAATAAAATAACAACAAGTCTGAAGTATAGGTTCTCTATCTTTATATGGTGAAGATTACTGAAGCAAATCGCTGCCTAATTCCCTCTGCTCCCTGCTCTATAAAGACTAATCCTAAATGTCGGGCTGGCAGATGCGTCTTCCTGTACTTCTTTAAAGTGTCCATTATGTTGCTGCGTTAATATATTTTGCTCCAACTATTAATTGCATTTTTCCAATTGAAAATATATTGCACTGGTACAAAACACTCTGGTATGAAGTCGCGATCGGGCGGTAAATGTGCCGCAGGTGCTGGGATTATATATCGTCAACTTCTAAAGTTACAGGGAACTTGTCACGTGCTGATCGCCTCCTGTTTCTGGACAACGGGAGCTGTTTATGGTGCTGCAGTTCAAAATCGTCTGTTTATGGGCGATCTCTCCGGCGGTTTGTGCCCGTGAGCGTGTGTGTGCGCGCATCTCTGCTAATGTTCCTGTGTGTTCATGCTAGGAGTGTATTTTCCGAATGTTTATCAGTGCCAGTGTGTTTGTCTGCTTGTGTGCCGTATGCTTTTGTGTCCTCCTGTACATATGTGCATACGCATGTTCCTGTATCGTTGTGAATGTGTGTGTGTGGTTCGATTTGTATGCGTTTATTTATTTGTATTGGCAGCGGAGGAGTAGTATGCATGTGTTCAACTATTTGTCTCTATGCGGCATGTGAATGTGTGTAGTTAGCACCAGACCACGGGAAGACTAAATTCAAATACATGGCAAGGTAGGGAGACTGTTTCCTCAGTTCTGTTGGCAGAACAGAATATCCGTCCTGATGTCTGTGTGACATGTCAGGGATTAGTACTGCTTACGATGCGCTTTATCTGGTGAAAACACTTAGCAGCTACCAGGTTATGCAAAGCACAGCAGCACAGAACTGCTGCTTTTCGCCTGGAACTTCTTGTCCCTGTATCGATCGGAAATACGCTTCGAATGCGGATTCTTAACTGATAGTAAAACGAGGAACAGCGCCCGCATTAAAACAGGCAAATGAAATGCAACACAAACAGAACGGGATTCTCTTTCTGTCCGATTAAAAATGCGTGCACTTATGATTTCGTTTATTTTGATGGTTAAATAATTGAGCTACTTAAAACAAGGAACAACGTGTATGATGCGCGTCTATATTCTATCTGTGCGTCCGAGAAAAATCTGGAATTAAGTTATATAAATAAAATAATAAGATTAGAATCTTAAATTGAAAATACAATTAGTGCATTTCCAAAAAAAAACGGCTCAACCTGCGATGAACATAAACGCAATAAAGTATTGTCTTAAATTACTGAGGCAATGCGACTAATTGGGGGCAGTTTTTCTGGTACACGATAGCTTACAACATCTTTTTTGATAAATTCTATTTTTTCGTTCTCGCAGGTGCAATATGAATCAATTATCTTAATTAAGATAATGCCGTGCACCCAAGAGATTTAAATCGGGTGAATTTTGCACGGTGGACAACTGGATTGGATCTTTAATATGATTCCTGCCTGTTCCAAGTGAAGCAGTGGATGGGGCACGGAAGGAGAAAAGTTGATAAAAAATAATTCTGCGTTTATTATTTTATTTATTTATATGCATGCAAATGTTAAAAGGGAACAAAAAGAACCACTTGGGCCCATTAGCAGCGATTCATGAATTTAAAAAAATCAAGCAAGTATGTTGTCAAATTAAGAACTCCCGCCTAGTTGCAAACCGACAGAATAATGAGAGACAATGGAAAAAACATCCACCAAATACACTTTGGCTCAGCACTGTCGTTTGATCGCTTAATAAGTCGAAATGAGCACCGCATCAATCCAAGTAAGGTTGGAATTATTCAGACAAGATATATTCAGGCCAACTCTTGAAAATAATTAATTTTCCAATTAGGACACAAACGCAACCGTTTTATTTTTTTAAGGGGGGGTGATGCTGATTTCAGGGTACAGTTGGTACTTAGAATAATAATGGAGAAAATAATCAATTATATTTTGTTCCAATCGCATGGATGCCTTTTCACATTCCCCCCCTTTCCAACGGTCAGTTTGGCGACCTTCGCATTATTGTTTAAAACCCCAACAGAAGTGAGCATATTTGGACGTTGGATTTGTTTGCCCATTCGTGAAAAGGCTTTTGTTTGCGTGCGTGCGGCTCGCGTGCCGGGGGAAAAAACGCCTCATTAGGGCGAAAGCCAAAAACTTTCTTGCATCAATGTCTCTGCAATCACCTCATTTACCCTTCTCCCCAAAGCAACTCGCCGGTTCCAAGTAAACTTTCCCGCTGTTATGTGTTTTTTTTTGTGTGCAAAGCACTTTGAATCTAAATATAAATGAAAGTGCTTATTTTGTTGGGGGAAAGACCTTGCACTTCTGTCGACGGGGCAACAGATTTGTCAACGCCTGGGTCAACAATAAAACCTGCTTAATTCCAAACTATTTAACTTTGCAAACTGACTGATCTTTGAATGGATCAGCTGCTTCGCTTCAAATATAATTTGTATTCAACAACCAAAAATAAAAGAGAAACTTCAGCCGAAACAATGCAATATTCAAGAGGGTGCAATTGTGGATGCGGCCCGTCTCCATTCATGTGCATTTATACGAGTGGGAGGAGGAGGAGGGGAGGGGAGGGAGGGTTTGGGATGGGTGCAAGCGGCTGCCCGTTTACAGCAGAGGGTGAACAGGTCCGCTGAACCGCTCGCCGGCGACAGATGGTCCACAAAAGGCAATGGGGAGCCGCACGCGCCGGCGGAATACAAATACGCCGGCCACGTGACGCCTCCCCCTCCCCCCCGCGTGACGTCACGCGCGCCATATGGCGAGAGGGCGGAGGCGTCCTTTCCTCGTCGACGCGCCGCCAGTGCGCACGCGCGCCACCCCCGGCGACGGGGCAGCGAGGCGGCGACGCCTTTTTTTCGCACCTTCCGCCCCTATAAAGCGGCGCGCGGCGGCCGCCAGCGCCAGTCCGCAAAGAAGCCTGACCTGCAAGTGCACCGCGCAGGTTATGAGTCTACCCTAGACTCCATAAACTCGCAAGGTATTTTTTGTTGTTGTTGTAAAGTCTTAACATCAGACTGCAAATTATTAATGCAGTATAATTAATAATTTGCAAATTATTAGTTATGTTTACAGCGCTTAATTTGACCCCTGTAACTGATTTAAACGCTAGCCTCAGTTTTGCCTTCAATTACTAGTTTGCAGAATTTACGAATGAAGTTGATGCTTTGATTTTGGTGGCCAGTGAGGACTGACATTGAATGCTGCAACAATTTGCGCAAACCATGTCTCTTTATACATTATTAATTTGGGGGTGCAGCGTGCAGGAGAGTGGCGTGAGAGATGGGAGCATATGCTACCTGTTACAGTGTCAGGAGACGACGGAGCGCACTGGATGAAATAGTTGCATCGCTGGTGCACAGATCGGGATGTACAAATACATAAATCCGATGCCGCTCACCCGGGCGCCAGCTGTAGCATTTTGTTTAAAACGCGGATTTAGTTGGGCATTGAATTGATGCTGCTGCAGTAAAACCAGCGGATGGGGATGTTTATTAGAGACCCAATTGTGCACCTGATCCCAGTGGATTACAGCGCTTGCGTGCACTCCTAGGGATTTCAGAGATTTTATTTTGCACCGCAAAAACCGTCCTCGGAAATTTACTGCACGATGTCTGTGCTGATCTTTGAAGAAATCGGTCAATTTTATTCCCCCACTACTGTAAACATTTTTGTTTACAAGTAGTTTCCACTCCTTGCTGTTGAGAATTTGAAATAACAGTTGCGCTGATAGACACACAGGACAGGATTAGATCTGCCAGTCACATTTTATTGTTCCTAATCTGTTCATGCACGTCAACAAAACCATCAATTTATATATCAGTAAGTAGGTCCATATACATCACTGTGTGTGATATAGGGAAAATTCTGCCGTGCTCCCATTTATGTTCAATTTGATGAAAAGGATTGCATGTAGGTTTCTTCTTAACACAAATGTTACGTGAAATGAATCACTTTTTTTTCTGGTAACATGACAGAAATAGATAGAAACAGCGTATGATTCCTACTTAATCCAGTTCCTATGAAATTGTGATTTATTTTTGAGTTCCGTCGTATCTTCCTGTTGACATTCTGCGGATCATGTAATTTATCAACGAGGCAAGGACAGATGTTGGAGCGACACGACCATGCCTTTTGGACATCCTATCTCGTTTTTCAGTGCTTTTGAAGATTCATTTATAATCAATAAACCAAATACAATATCCAGGGCTTTGCGAAATGCATTGTTGCTTCACATCTATAGGCATCGCTCGATCTCGATCATCATCCACGATCTATTTTGGAATCACGGTGTATACAATAAAGGTGCTACGGTTTTACTGTGGAAAGTTTTAAACTTAGTTGAGCATCGGCGGATAATGTGATTGTTGGCGTCGGGTTTTCATTCTGCCTGAAGAATGTACTTTTTGTGTGTGTTTTTAATTGTTTAGGTTTTTAACGGTAACAAAGTCGTACATAGAAAACATGATGCCAGAGATCCAGAGTAATCCCAGCTGGACCGATGACTGTCTCAGTTCCCAGGATGAGCACGAAGTGGAGAAGAAGGACGATGAAAACGAAGCCATGAGCCTGTCCTTCAAAGATGACGGGGTAGAGCTTGATAAAATGGGGGAGGAGGACGACGACGACGACGACGAGGACGACGACGACGATGATGATGATGATGGCGATGGTGGCGGTGATGGTGATGGTGATGAGGAGGAAGTGGACGAGGATGAAGATCAACAGCCTAAACGGCGGGGGCCGAAGAAAAAGAAAATGACTAAAGCCCGACAGGAAAGGTTTAAAATGAGGAGAATGAAAGCGAACGCCAGAGAGAGGAACCGCATGCACGGATTGAACGCAGCACTGGACAGTCTGCGGAAAGTCGTGCCCTGTTACTCCAAAACCCAAAAGCTCTCCAAGATCGAGACTCTGAGACTGGCCAAGAACTACATCTGGGCTTTGTCCGAGATCCTGCGTTCGGGAAAGAGCCCGGACCTTGTCTCGTTTGTGCAGACCCTTTGCAAAGGCTTATCCCAGCCCACCACCAACCTGGTCGCCGGGTGCCTTCAGTTAAACCCGCGAACTTGCCTTCCAGAGCAGAACCAGGACATGCCGCACATGCAGACGGCCAGTGCTTCCTTCTCCGTACACCCATATACGTACCAGTCGCCTGGTCTTCCGAGCCCGCCCTACGGTACCATGGACAGCTCACATATATTCCACGTCAAGCCGCATAGCTATGCCGGGGCACTGGAACCTTTTTTCGAAAGCACTCTCACTGAATGCACTAGCCCGTCCTTCGACGGGCCGCTGAGCCCACCTTTAAGCGTCAATGGGAATTTCACATTTAAACACGAGCCTTCTCAAGAGTTTGACAAGAACTATACTTTCACCATGCACTACCCCGCAGCCTCGCTGGCCGGGCCTCAAGGACACGGCTCCATGTTTTCCGCCGCTACCCCTCGGTGTGAAATCCCCATAGACAACATTATGCCATACGACGCCCACTCGCAACACGAGCGAGTTATGAGTGCCCACCTTAATGCCATCTTCCACGATTAACATGGAAGCCAGCAACAATGTATTGTAAACGAAACGATATTGATGTACTCCTTGAATAGCTCGTTTACACACGGCAGCGCACTTGCTGCGGAGTGCAAATGTTTCACGCTTAAATTAGTACTTGTATTTATTATTGTTACTGCCTTTAGAAACGGGAATTTAAACGGCTTCCTGTTCATCTTCTTAACAATATTATACTTAACGTTGCTCGTCGTGGGCTACATATGGAAGTCGATGTAGCGCTTGATCAGAAAATGGTAATTATCGATCCACATGACAAAATCACAAGCAATAATTAGGAATCTATGCAATTTTTAAACTAATAATGGGCCAATTTAAAAATATATTTTTCAACCAACATTTTACTACTGTAACCTTTCCCATGCTGAATTATTTTGTTGTGGTTTTGTACAGAATTTTTAATAAATTTTTATAAGGTCGATTTCCTATTTTAACCATGCAGCTCCATCACTGTTTTATATCAAAAGTAGGATTATTTATAATTTATACAAAAGTAATTTAATTTTTAACGAGCAGAAAAGTGCTTAGAATAATATTCTGTTGCCTTAGCACTTCTTACCTATATAATCACGCAAGGTTGCACAATCCTAGCCAATTATTTTGCTGCATCAGTCTTTAACTGCTATTAGAACCTTACCTACAAAACAAACATAATGCAAATCGAAAACCAATTAAAAAGACATATCTTTCATAGATCGTATCAAAATGGTATGGCAGTTGCACAAATGTGTATATAATTTTAATCAAATACCAATTTCTGTTTCTTAAAACGGTTGCTTGACTATCACAAATGATTTGCACTGCATTTCTTTAAATCATTTCCATCAAACATTGTCAGAACAGCTAAGCTAATTTGACTAAAACCAGCAAAGGAATTGTTCCAGGTATCAACATTGACTTGACATAATGCACACATAGATATACACACATGGACACATAACACTGCATCTTATCATGATTTGAAAAGCAACAGCTATAATCTGGCTTATTAATGTTGGGCTATATATTTGTTAATTAGTGCAGTAGCTAAAAAGTCTCACATTTATTCAGTAATTAGAACAATAGATATTGCATGTACAATGCAGTCCAGATGAAGTGCTGTTTAAAGTGTAATGCTGGTTCAACTGAAATAAATTGGTACTGTAATTTTGTTTGTAATCCTGTATTTTATGATGTAATGCCACAATGCATTGGGAATTGAAATCAGATTCATCCGGTCCTTTATGGAAATAGTAATCTCATCTTTGTCAAATGTTGCATTTTCATTAAATGTGATTTTCCTTAGTGTATGTAATTCCTATGGGATTATTGTTTTATTTTGATAGCTCATGAAAAGGTGCAAAATTTATTATTTGTTGAATAAAAGCTGATTACAACAAACATTTACTTCCATGGTCTGTTTTATTTTCATTTTGTAGATTAGGGGTCAAGGCAGCACTCACATTTTAACATTTGAGGCTTTTTAAGGAATTGAAGACATGAACTCTTCCTTAGGAATAAAATTGCGCACAGATTTCCAATTTATGCCTCTTCTTCCAAAACAGTGTTGATAATCATGAATTATTCCTTAAAGAGAATTATTCCCTTTGACATATTGTAAACGGTATCTTTACAATCATGAACCACTATCAATGTTTAATACTTCCCCATTTTCCTCAGCTCTTCTCCACCACTTCTGCAACAGGTGGCATCAAAGTTCACTTCCTCAAACTTGGGAAAATAACAATTTAAGGTGGCTTATATTCACTGATAAATCTTTATTGCATTCATGAGAGATATTAAACAATGCAGTGTGGGAAAGAACTGCAGATGCTAGTTTGAATCGAAGGTAGACACAAAATGCTAGAGTAACTCAGCATGACAAGCAGCATCTCTGGAGAGAAGGAATGGGTGACGTTTCAGGGTCGAGAGGGGAGTGTGCGGGACAGATATAATGTAGTCGGAGACAGTAGGACTGGTGGGAGAACTGGGGAGGGGATGTAGAGAGAGGGTAAGCAAGGGCTATTTGAAGTTAGAGAAGTCAATGTTTATACCACTGTGGTGCAAGGTACACAAGCAAAATATGAGGTGATGTTCCTCCAATTTGCGCTGGGCCTCACTCTTATAACACTCTGGCCTCACGCTGACACTCTCTATCCCCTCCCCCTTCCCAGTTCTCCCACCAGTCACAATCTCCGACTACATTCTATCTCTGCCCCGCCCACTCCCCTGACATCAGTCTGAAGATGGGTCTCGAGTAGACCTGAAACATCACCCATTCCTTCTCTCCAGAGATGCTGCCTGTCCTGCTGAGTAAAACGATGCAGTCATGAAATAATGCATGGTGTGCACAGTAATAGTACAAACCAATTTAAAGAATTAACACAATACAAAGTATTCTAACTAATAGAAGGTATCTAATATTTGACATCCTTTTGCTCTTAAAATTATTTTGTAAATATTTTTAGTTGCCACACTTTAAATGCAGCTGAGTTAAACTCGCCTTATTGATTGAAGAGAAAAAATATTACCTTGACATTTATTCTACAAGAAGCCAAGTTTGAACAGTTCACTATACTGGGAATCTGAGGACAACTTCAATTTTTGTTTAAAACTTTTTCTTCTCATCATAAATAGATTATCTGATGTTTTTTTGTAATGTTGAGATTTTTAACTTAATAACTACATTTGCTTAATTCTACTCTTCAAAGGTAACTTTAAATTGATTTACATCTCAGAATTGAAAAAAGATTACAGCATATCAGTGTGTTGTAAAGGCTTTCTATCAAGTTGTCCAAATTCACATTTAAATATATGTAGGTGCTGACACGGAAAATGTTACTCTTTGTTGGAATAAATGTTCTAATGGATAGATTAATTAATATTAATAACTCATTCCTTTAAGATCGCCAATTGTGTATATTAAAACAAAATTAAAGCGTGGGCATCCTAACATCATTATCCACAAGTTATTTGTTTTACAATAACAAGGAATGTCATATCTCCAGAGCAGGGGTAGGGAAAAACTGTGAGGTTGGTAAAGCCTGTCACTCTGCAAACCAGTCAGAGGTACTTAGATATATGTATGGATTTAAAGTCTTTAAAATATAAATATTTTTAAATCCTTTAAAAAATACGTGAGGATCGTCAACATTGAAATTCAATCTTTGGCATTGATTAAAAAAAATACAAAGACTGTACATACAATACATTCAAAAATAATTGCACAACTATAGTTTATGCTTAATATGCAAGATATAATTCTACTAAATAATTGAGATGGTTTTGTAAAAGACCAACTAAATTGATATAAAACAAACATTAGTTTAATGACCACCATGAGCTGCAATGGCTGCTTTAGTTTTGTCCAAATATTTAGTTTTGTCCAAATTTCAAAATATCTTTATTTTGCTTAAGAGCAGAATTATCAGTCTTGTCCCTGACCTTCTGTACAGGCATAATTTGGGTTTTTTTCTGGAAAGCATAGTCCATTGCGGGACAACTCGCTGGTCCAGTCCAAAATATTTTGCCATCTTTTTTTGCCATAAATGCAGTGGCTCGGAATTGGGTGTCAGGAGAATATGTACTTGGCAGCTTTCTCACTTTCTTGCCCTCAGCGGTCTTTCTGTTCTCATTAAAAGCATCTGTGTCTGTTATGGTGTATTTAAGCATATAATGCTACAAACATTGCAATGTATTCAATGTACAAAGTTCATCTTAAATAAGCATGGACATTCTTTTCCATTTTTATTTTATTTGTGATGCTTCTAACAAAAGCTTCCGATGCCTCAATGGTGTAAATTGCCAAATTATCAGAATAACCTATATTAAAGGAAGACCCCATAATTAGAGGAAGGTTGGTATTAAAACTCGCCTTTGGAATGAGCTCTACTGTCTGTCAAATTTCCAGGAAAAATATCAGGTTTTCCACTTACAAACTGATGCAAGTACTGTCACATCACAGACAAACAGTTCATTGCTAGCTGAGTACATGCATTGTCGCAACACAAATTCATTCAGCTGCAGTTGGACCTGTTCCATCTCTATTCCCTTGTGTCTATTGGCAGACTCACGAACACCTAAGCATAAGAGAACAAAGACGGGAGTTAGCTACAATTAGAATTAGCATACTTTTTAAGCGATTGAACTGAAATGTTATGCTTAACAAGTAATTAGCAAAAAATAGGATTTAATAGTACAGGTAGGACAAAAAATTCAAAATAGTCTGTTCATTGCATGAAAAATCATAGTAGACATAGAAATGATGAAAAGTGAAAATACAATTTAATATATTTGCATTATGACTTTTTTCAAAACAAAAATGTATCTGTCTCGCATAATATAAAAGGCTAATTTAAAAAAACCTAGCACATTAGTGGATAACTGACCCTTGGTTATGCCTAGATTTCAAAGCATAACGATTCTTTCAGTCAGTTGAGGGGCAACTCGCATGCCACCATCTTTTATTCAAACCCAGGCAGGCACAGATGTTGCTTCTGCAGGGGAGGTTTTAATTTATGAAAATGATATTGTTTATGCATGAATGCACTATGCATAACACACAATCCTTCCATCTGATCAGAGAAATACCACAGAACCAGAGCCAAAGTCAGAAACATATTCTGCAGATTTATTCGCTTAAATGTTTAATGACTATTTGGAAAGCATCTTCAAACCACAACAAACCTTTTCAAACAATCTGATTCTTTTGGCATTTGTGCTGCTATTGATTACACTTACCGCTGTTGTGTATCATATATTTTACATGTAATCAAAAGCAAATTAAATCACCGCAAAATGGAACACATTCTGAATTTAGACCGAATGTTTGCTGAGTTAAATCCAACAAATGGTCAAACGAAAAGACAGAACAATTTGCAGCTCAACATTTAAACATCAAGTCATTTTAAAAGCTAAATAATATTCATCAATATTTGGTGGATTTGGAACTCAGGATAGGATCCAAAAGATCTTTCAGAATTCTATCTGCAATTAAATATCATGAATCCTCCTTGTTTAAACATATGGAATATGCTTCACTTGGTGTCATTTTCATTATAACTCAGATATTGCAGGTACAATATTTTAAAACGTTAAAAACCTCTTCTTACTTCATTTTGGTGTATGCTGAATTTCTAAATTAAAACTATGCTTATCAATCAAAAACACAATATGCAAGGTTTATATCCGAAGAAGGTAAGACATTGATTTGATAGCACCTATCTTCAGATTGCTACAGCAAGTCTCAAATGTCATTTTTTTCCCTACAAATTGCTCCTAACATGGTAAAACCATCTTTTGCTAATCCTAAATGAGAAAAAAAATACATTTAAATTGTGTACTATAAAAGATAGTAGTAGGAAAGTAATAAATAACTAACAATGGTTGGAAAAATAAAATAGACAGAAATGTAGAGCATAAGGGTAAGGAAATCATTTGTATTTGTATTTTTACCTTTTAAGTGTAAACTGCATTTGTCTATCAACAATTTGATTCAACAAATGTTAAAGTTAAATGCTAATTAACAGAAATACCCTAATGGCAGCAGTTTGATAGGAAATTAAGCCTTCTTTGCTATTAGCCTGACTTTGCTATTAGCCTTAGAAACTGTCCAGTTTTTATAGACCAACTATACATTAAAACTTGAAAAGGGATTGGTATTTCTTAAGGCTTAATGCAAGTTCGTATGATTGATTAAAATGGTTTGACATACTGACCAAATACTTGTATGTTAGTCATAGTATTTGAACAGGCAACAGATCAGTTAATTAGTCATCAGTCTTACAAGATTCAATTGTAGGCTCGATGGACAATTTAGAGCAAGGTATAGATTTCCGAAATGCAGTAGTACAAATGTGATAATAGTGATCACCGGCTCATATTCAATATGGATATATGAGTGGGTAAATGACAGATAAAATTAAATAGAAAGACATATGAAACGTGGTGGAGGAGCAGATGTGAATTATGTTGTAAATGGGAATATGCTTGAGAAATGAATGCAGGAAAAGAGACTGGGTTTTTCATGGTCGGCTCAAACACTAGCCAAAAATTCTCTGACTATCAAAAATATCGAGCAGACTGTTGACATGAATACCAAGGGTTCTAACATACAAGTCCAACAGTCATATAAAAATTGTATTTGGCACTGGTGGAACTACATTACAAGCCTACATCTCATTATTTCAGAAAATATTCAGCAATTGGGCATGGTATGGGCAGAAGTGGGCAGGTTATGGTTAATAAAATTCCAATATTTGGCGCAGCTTCAAATGAGCCAGGTTGAGAGGTTAATTTGGGGTGTTGCAACTTTACAAGCACTGAGAAGACATCAGCAACTCTGACATCCCTAAAAAGTTAAACGTCACTATTTCATTTTCCAGCCACATGACGCCTTTTTTATCTACAAAAAAAAGCACTGTAAAGGTTTAAGGTTTAAAACATTTTTCCATTCAGCTGTCTAACTGCTGAATGTTTCCATTATTTTATTTCAGAGTTTTAGCATGCTTTATCTTGATTTTGGTCCAACCTTCGTATTAGTATTTTTCATGGTACTTTTAACTGAATTCCAGCATTTTCCAGTTTCTCCCCTCAAAATCGATTTGTTTCATTAACATTGGGTTGATTAGTTATGTGTGTTCCTTTTAATGAAAGGAAGGGTACATCTCATCATTTGTGCAATTCGGAATTTGCTTTATGCAATAACTTACATTAGACGAATGCAAAATATAGTAGTTAAGGTGATATAAATAAAGATACCAACTTGAATTATAAATTATAAGATTTGATCAACTAAATAATGTAGAATGATTGTAATTTATTAACCATTAAATATTAGATTGAATATGTATTCTTCAGAATGTATTTAGCTATCTCATTCCTCCCCTTTCTTTGCAATGCTATATTTTTCAATTTATTAGCTCGTGTGTCAGACGACGTGTGTCAGACGACGCTGTTGGCTTCTGTCATCGTGCAACATGTTGACAGAATTGGTCACCCGTCGCGCCACAGAATGCATCATGTCATTGTTTTCTGGGGATCGGCACAAGGAGGCTTCTGTCATGATCCCCATTTTTCAATTAAATTGATGATATATTCTCATCTGCAACAACTGAAAATTAAGCACTTCACAGAGCATGTGGTTCTTCTGCTTTAATACCACTGTTGTAGGACTAGTATAGTCCATGTTGCAGGAACATGTTCCTGCTGAACCATGTTAAAATTTAAGAGCCACTTAGTGAAAACAATTTGTTTATTTTGAGTACTGAAAATGTTCTTGCATTTAAGGCGAAGGAAATATACTTCTATTCAAGTTTTTAACAATACATATCATGGTTGTGATTAATTACTTGATTAGTAAAACATTTTGTTATGTAATAAAAGTCACGGACCAGTATAGTCTGTATCTTAGTTTGACCACTTCGGAAAGTTTAAAAAATCTTTCCTCAATCATTTAAAGAGCAAATAAACATCAACATCAACGTGTTATCATGAGAAAAGTGTACATTTTGAACTTAATTCTCAAAAAGATATTTGAATGTCCACATTTTGAAGCTTCAGTATATTTAGAGACTGAAATAGCTAACATGTATCTATATTACTAAAAGTCTGAACTTGCCCACTTCCTGTTGTTTTGTATATTGATTTTAGAAAAAACGCTGCCAGTTACGGCTGTGACTTTTGGCCATCTTACTCAGAGTCCCCCTCCGCTGCGCAGGACAAGAGGATTTTTCCCATCGATGAAAAAAAAGAGTTATTAGTGTTTAAAAAACGTTGAGATTCTCTCTCCTGAAGGCCACGCCCCTTCCGGAGGGACTATAAAACCCGGAAGTGTTGAGTGCCTCAGTCAGTCTCTGCAAGATGGGGGAACGAGAGGATCATGTCTCTCAGTCTGAGCTGTGAATAACACTGAACACATGTCTACTAAACTGTGAGTGGTTTTACTGACCTGTCAGTGCCCTTAATGTGGTTTGAAAATATAGTTTGGAAATGTTAAAGCTGTGTTGCCTTTGGTTTGGAAATGCTAAAGCTGTTTTGACTTTGGTTTGCCCACTTCCTGTTGTTTTGTATATTGATTTTAGAAAAAACGGGAGGGTTGTGGGGGGGGGGGGGGGGAGGGGAGTTGTGGGGGGGGGGGGCGTTGTGGATGTGGGGGCAGGGGGGGTGTGGGAGGGGGCGGGGTGTGTAGCAATGTTACAAAATTTTGAGATTTTAAAATCAAGTCTGCATAAAAAGAAGTTCAATTTGACACATAATTCACTTTCATTTCTCAAGTAATAAAAAAGTTATGGCCATTTTCATACTCGGAAATTTGCATCTAGTTCCTATTAAATTGTCCAGCGATTTTTTTAATTAAAAAAAAAACTGGGAATGGAAGTCCGATCGATTTTTCTTCATCGACTAGCATCCCGAGCAAATCCCTCTCCGACAAGCGATACAAACCTGCATTTTAATCCTGCCCCCTTACCCCCTCAAAGGCGCCAAAGCCGCACACATGGTCAGTGACAGAACGACAGCGCCGCTGAAGGTAGGTTTTGTAACATCGGCAGTGATTGAGATGGGGGTGTGTGTGGGGTGGGGGGGGGGGGGAGTGTGAGGAGGTGGGGTGGGTGTGTGTGCGGGGTGGGTGTGGGGGGGGGTGTGTGTGTGGGGGGGTGTGTGTGGGGGGGGGATGGGTATGTGTGGGGGGGTGGGGGGAGGGGTGCGTTGTGGGGCTGTGTATGTGGGCGGGGGTGTGTGGGCAGTGGGGCTTGTGGGAGAGGTGTGTGTGGGGGTGAGGGGTGTGTGGGCGGTGGGTTTGTGTAGGGGGAGAAGGGTGTGTGGGTTTGGGGGGGGTGAGTTCAGAGAATAGGTGGGGAAAGAGCCATGGGGGAGAGAGTGGCATCACGGGGGAGGGGGGGAGGACCCAGCGAGGGGGCCAGAGGGGTAGGGCCTGGAATTTCCGGTGAGAGAGGGACACACAGCGGGCGCTGGGCGCTGGTCTTTTTGTCCGCTGGGATTAGAGTCTCCGCTTTCCTTTGGCAACATCTCTGACTCTGGGCTGAACTGGGTCTCCAATTGGGCTGGGTCGGGTCTCTAACGCTGGGCTGCTGCTTGGGGCTGGGCTGGGCTGCTTTGGGTCCCTCCAAAAGTCCCGTTGGAAACCTCCGCTGGCCACCCTCGGCTCCAGTAAAGACGCGATGGTACAGGAAGGGGAGGACCGTCCTGGGGATTGACAGGGGATAGAGACTAATCCATGCAGCGCTGACTGGCAGGAGAAGAGATCGGTCTGTGCACGCAAGGTTTTTAAGATTTTTAAACCTCATTAACCTTTACGACATTCAACCGATTGGAATGAAACCTGGTGCACTCGCAGCACAGGAGAACGGTGAGTGAACTGGTGAATAATCGTAGCGCTATCGCGAACCATTTTTGAGCAAATAGAAAGACCGCCAAACCGGAAGATAACATAATCAGAGTTTCAATTATGTATAGGAGAAAATAACTACTACTGGTTCAATAATGCCTCAACGTCACAAACATTTGATATGTTTCTTTGATTGATGGATAGTATTAATAGAAAATGGTAAATAATTTATATCAGCTGAGTTTAAAATCGTATGTCAGGCATCTCTTGGATCATCGGTGGTTTGGGTTTCAGTTTAAGAACACCACAGGCCTCTTGGAGGCAGCATCTTGGCATTGTGAATGTTTTCCTCAATGACAGCGAGGCCAGCATCTCTGGCAGCAATATGGATTACACTGGCAATCTTCCACAGCTTACCCATCATGTGATACTTATAACTGGCACAATGTACCTGGTAGCTTGCCACTCTCATCTAAAGTGTTGGCTTGAAGCTGAAATTGTACATGGAGGCACTAATATATTTGTAGTCCCATCTGGAAGAGGTATCCTCAAAGAGCCTTAGTGCTATGACTTGCTGACTATAGATTAAACCATAGTAAAGATCAAAAATTGTGCTTAGGGGATAGAAGTTGTGAATTAGTCCTAAGGGATCTTGTAAAGCGTGCCAGCTCCAGCTGAGCAAGCAACGGATTTTCCTATTCATATGTCCGGGTGTCCAATGGATAGGATGTATCCCAATTACACATTAACCAAAGCCATAATAAAAATAAAAGATTCTATTTATTGATGTCCTGTCGCTAGTTATGTCTGATAAATTGAACAGATATATTTTCAAAGCATGCATATTTTGCTGATAGTTATAAAATTTGAAGTCCCAATTTGTAAACACTGGTACACTCTGAGTTCAAAGGCTGGCTCCTGCAAAGCCAACTAGAATCATAATTCATAGTTCCAATGAATCGTTGTGATAGCTCAAAGGGATTTTCACTGACAGAGAGTGAACATAAGCTCAGGGTCCAATAAGGAGATCTCTGTCCTTTTGATGCTGATGGCTTTATGAATGGCACCCTTGAGCCCTTGCGCTGGTCAAAAAGTTTAAAGTCTTGTTAGTTTAATAACTATCCTGACACTGTATGACAGAAAACATTGGGAGACGGAAATTATACTGCAAGAATCAGGCAATGTTGTCAATACCTGTAGTTGTTTTTGCTTAGCTTAGTTTAGTTCAGATTAGTTTAATTTATTGTCACGTGCGCAGAGGTAAAGTGAAAATCTTTTTATTGCATGGAAGGGAGGTTGGTTTACATGATGGTCTGGGGTGCGTCCACAATTCTCTGCAATTCCTTGAGGTGCTAGATGGAGTTGTTCCCAAACCATGCTGTGATGCGTCCCGATAAAATGCTTTCCACAGCGCTCCTGTAGAAATTGGTGAGAGTTGTTGGGGACATGCCAAACTTCATAAGCCAAGGAAGCAGAGGCATTGGTGTGCGTTCTTGGCAATTGCTTCAATGTGATTAGTCCCGGCCAAGTTGCAGGTGATATTTACTCCTTGGAACATGAAGCTTCCAACCATCTCTACATCGGTGTCGTCAATGTACACTGGCGTATGTGTACTGCTTCGCTTCCTCGTTTGATCATTTTCCACTTTATCTTGCTGACATTCAGAGAATGATTGACGTCTTGACACTAGGTTATGAGGTTCTCAATCTCTTTCTCTTTTCCGTCATCATTATTTGATATCTGACCCACATCGGTGCTGTCGTCCACAAATTTGTAAAATGAGTTGGATTTGTACTTGGCTGCAAAGTTATGTATAAGGAGTGAAGAAGGAAGCTGAGAACGCATCTTTGTGGAGCAGCAGTGTTGAAGATTATCGCAGGGGATGATTTGTCCCCAATCTTCACTCATTGTGGTCTGTTGGTCAAGAAGTCAAGAATCCAGTTGCAGAAATGAGTGCTGACTCCAAATTACACAAGTATGGTGATAAGCTTGCATGGGATAATGGTATTAAAAGCAGAGTTGTAGTCTGAGTTGTATGTCTCTCTCATCCAGGTGTTCCAGGGATGGGTGTAGGAACAGAGGGATGGCATTATCTGTGGACCGGTTGTCCAGTTTGATAACCACATGGAGAAAGGATCACCTATGGCGCTCTCTGTTGCATCTTGGTGGAACCAGTTTGTTGCTGGAGGTACTCCTCAGGTTGACCAGTTTGTCATAGAGGGGGAGCTGTATTGTCCAGGATGCACAGTTTGAGGAGCATCCTCCCCTCCAAGACCATCTCCAGAGAATCCAACTACACTCAAGGACGGAGCCAGCCTTCTTGATGTGCTTGTTAATTCTGTTGCTGTCCGTGGCCTTCACCCTACTACCCCAGCACACAACTACGAAGAAGATGGCACTGGCCACCACCTTTTGGTAGAACATCTGCAGCATCTTACGGTAGACATTGAAAGAGTGGAGCCTCCTCAGAAATTACGAACGACTCTGTCTTTTTATACAGTGCCTCAGCGTTCCTGGACCAGTCCAATTTACTGTTCAGGTAAACTCCAATGTACTTGTACTCCTTAGTAAACCGCACAACCACACCCTTGATGGACACAGGGGACAGAGGTGTTTCTTTCCTCCTAAAGTCTACTACTAACTCCGTTGTCTTGTCAGCGTTGAGCTGCAGGTGATTCAGCCCACACCACTTAACAAAATCATTGTTTACACCTCAGTATTCAGCTTCCCTCCCTTCACTGATGCAGCCCAAAATTGCAGAGCCATCCGAAAATCTGAGAAGAAGATCTTGCTCTTATTCAGCACCAGGATGATTGTGATCTTCTTGAAATAGGTGTGTAGTTTAGAATGGAGTAGGGGGAGATTAAAGATCTGTTAATACTCCCATTAGTTGGTCCACGCAGTTTCTAAAGGTGGGGCCAGGTACTATCAGGGCCAGTTGCTTTCCGTAGGTTCACCTTCAGGCAGGTCGATCTATCTTCTGCAACATTGATCCTGGGAAGATCATAAGTGATAGGAGCAGAATTAGGCCATTCAGCCCATCAAGTCTACTCCGCCATTCATTCATGGCTAATTTATCTCTCCCTTCTAACCCCATTCTCTACCATTTCCCCATAACCTCTGATACTCATACAAATCAAGAATCAATCTATCTCTGCCTTAAATATATCCACTGACTTGGCCTCCACAGCCTTCTGTGGCAAAGAATTCCAGATTTACCACCCTCTTACTAAATAAATTTCTCCTCATCTCCTTCCTAAAAGAAAGTCCTTTACTTCTTTGGCTATGATCTCTAATCCTAGACCCTCCCACTAGCGGAAACATCCTCTCCACATCCACTCTACTCCAGCATTTCAAGGTTGAAATTCTCATTCTTCTAAACTCCAGTGAGTACAGGCCTGTGCTACTCATTCCCGTGGCACAGTTGAGTCTGATGGGACGGATGTCATTCTCGTTGGCCTTCTGCTCAAAGTGAGCATAGAGAGCATTAAGTTCATCAGGTAGGGCCACACTATCACAAGTGATGTTGCCTGACTTTTCTTTGCAGCCAGTTATAGTATTCAGACCATGCCACATTCTGCAGGTATAATCCGAATGATTATACTGTGACTCAAATTTGTCCTGGTATTGTCTCTTGGCATTCTTGAGTGCTTGGCAAAGATCATAGGGAGCTTTCTTGCACCACTCAGGATCTTTGACGTATGCAGCGGACCTGGCCTCCACCTGTGAATGTACCTCCTGGTTCATCCATGGTTTCTGGTTTAAGAACACTTGGATTATCTTCTTCCGCATGCAGTTCTCTTCTGACTTCCGAATGAAGTCAGTTACAGCAGTGGCGTATTCATTCAGGTTGGCCTCAGAATCCCTGCATATGAACCAGTCCACTGACTCCAGCAGTCACGTAGCATTGAACCACTCTCTGTACTGGATGCTCAATTTTTGTTTGTAGGCAGGGAATAGGTGATCTGATTTCCAAAAATGTGGCCAAGGAACACAGTAGGCATTTTTTATTAATGTGCCGCAGTGGCCAAAGGTGTTCTGGCCCTGGTGGAACAAGAGAAATGCTGATAGTACTTTGGTGGTATGCCCCTGAGGATGACCTTGATTGAAGTTTCCGGCTACAATTAACAGGGCTTTGGGGTGTTTTGTCTCAAGGCTAGTGATAATGGAGTACAGTTAATATTAAGATTCCTCCAGCAGCACATATTGTCGATAACAAACAATTATCATGTTTAAGGCGTATATCCCAAACTGCTCAACATTAGTAGCAATGATGTGCAGGAAAAACTGAATCGAGTCAACTAGATTGCTCTTAAATGGCTTTATTAAATGTAATTGTACTTAATTACATTATGATTCAGGGGATATGTTAACTATATTTTCCAGAAGCCTTATTATAATTTGTTTGTTTCCGGTGCTCTTGAATTTTTCTATAGTTACTAATGGGCATAAATAACAACATTTAATTGGAATTATTTTTAGGTTAACATGATTCACCCTATTTTCTATGGTTCAAATTATTAGTTTTATTATGTCACTTGAATAATTGCATTTGAAAATAAATCAATTAATTTTATAATCTATCATTAAAATACAGTTTTCTTTAATGTAATAGGGTGAGATTCCCATCTATTTGTTCACCAGAATGTATATAGTTACTCACCAACTATGGTCTAGAGAATGAAAAAGCAATCAATGCCAACCATATGTCAAGAACCATCATGATAGGAATAGATCAGGTAGATGTACAGAGTCTCTTGCTCAGAGTAGGGGAATCACAAACCAGAGGACAGTTTTAAGATGAGGGGTAAAGATTTAACTGGAACCTGAGAGGTAACTTTTTCACACAGGTGGGTGTATGGAACGAGCTGCCAGAGGAGGTAGTTGATGCAGGTAGAATCGAAAAATTTAAGAAACATTTGGATAAGTACATGAATAGGATAGGTTTAGAGGGATACTAGACTAAGTGGGACCCGTTGGGTCCCAGTCACACAGGAGGCCTGGCCCCCCAACGCAACCTGTTCCCCAAACGCAATATTTCACCACTCACCCATAGCCACTAACTGCGCAGGCGCAGCTCATTTCCCCTCATCCCCGAACACTCCTTCCCCCTCGTCTTGTGTGGGAGGGGAGGGGAGGGGTGGAGGGGTGTTGGTTGGGAGGGGAGGAGAGGAGAGGTGTGTGTGGGACGGGGAGGTGTAGGAGAGGGGGGAGATGGTTCTGTGGGGGAGGGGGGTGTGTGTCGTCGTGGGGGCGGGGGGGTTTATGGGGGCGGGGAGGGTGTGGGGGTTATGGGGGCGGGGGAGTAGGAGAGGGGGGGATGTGTGTGTGGGGTGTGGGCGGGGGGGGGGATGTGTGGGCGGGGGGGATGTGTAGGCTGGGGTGTGTGGGCGGGGGTTGTGGGGGAAGTGGGGTGTGGACGGGGGGGAGTGTGTGCAGGAAGGGGGGTGTGTGGGTGAGGGGGAGTTGTGGGGGAGAGGGGTGTGTGGGGTGGGGGGGGGGGGGGGGGGGGGGGTTGTTGTGGGGGGGAGAGGGGTGTGTGGGCAGGAGAGGGGGAGTGAGCTCGGAAAAAATATAGTGAATTCCCATGGGCGAGAGGGGGGTATCACGGGGGAGGAGCCAGTGAGGGGGCCAAAGGGGTAGTGGCTGGAATTGGCGGTGCGATGGGAACACACAGCTGGTCGTTCTCCTCCGCCGGGATCAGAGTCTCCGCTTTCCGTTTGGCGACTGGCGACATCTCCGACTCTGGGCTGGGCTGGGTGGGCTGGGCTGGGTCTCCAACTCCGGGCTGGGTCTCCAAAGCTGGGCTAGGTCACGCACGCTGGGCTGGGTCTCCTGCGCTGAGCTGGGCTGGGTCACGCACGCTGGGCTGGGCTGGGCACGATCTCCGACACTGGACTCGGTTGGGTCTCCAACGCTGGGCTGGGTCTCCGAGGCTGGGCTGCTTGGGGCTGGGCTGCTTGTGGCTGTGCTGCTTCGGGTCCCTCTGAAAATTGTGTCTGGTTGGAAACCTCCGCCGTCCATCCTCAGCTCCAGTAAAGACGCAATGGCTCAGGAAGGGGCGGATCGTCCCGTTGAGTGACAGTGGAATAGACTAATCTGCGTGGCAGGATTTAAGATCGATCTGCGTACACGCAGTTTTTAAGATTTTTTTAAACCTCGCTAACTTTTACGATATTCAAGCGATCAGATCGAAACTTGGTGCAATTGCAGCATTGGAGAACCGTGAGTGATCTGGCAAAAAAAAAATCGTTGCGCTATCGCGAACTGTTTTTACGCAAATAGAAAGATCGCACAAGCCGGAAGAAAACAAGATCAGGGTTTTAGTTATGTATAGATAGATAGAAGATAGATGGCCCAACGCAGGCAGGTGGGACTAGTGTAGATGAGGGATGTTGGTCGGTGTGGGCAAGTTGGGCTGTGGGGCCTGTTTCCACACTGTATGACTCTACGACTCTATTACTCTATATTGGTTTGAACCAATAACTTGAAAATGCACACGACTTCTTCAGGATAACTTCTCGCTGAATAATTATCCCAGATATACACAAATGAGAGGAAACTTAGAAGTCTACATGAACGAGAGGAACAAATTAATCTTTCACTGTTTATACATTAAAGCATTTGTCACAATTAATAAAACATAATTTAATAGAGGCGCTCAAATCAAGATCTGACTGATAGTTATGAAATGTCAAGAAGACAAAAGCAAACAGGAAAGGATTTTCGAATGTCTGCTCAAACATACAAGTATATTGTCAGAATCTACGTAAGTGACCCAGGAGAGGTCAATGCGTATTGACTGTGTAATCCATGAAGTATTTAAGGGAGAAAGGAGACAAAACAATTGCTGAGAATATTATTCACTGCGTTAATGCTGGTTGATCTATTTAAAGAAGTGAGCACAATACCAACGAGAAGGAAAGGAATATGAATTGCTCTACAATAAATAAACAATTACATCAGGCGACTCATATCCTTTTAATAATGTTTTATATTTATATTTATTAAGTAAAAAGGTGTTTCTTCTTTAAAATCTGCAGAAAAGAGTGGTTCTGGAGAGGATAGTGGACCAGAGACCTTAGCCTCAGAATAAAAGGATGTACCACTAGAAAGGAGATGTGGAGGATTTTTCTTAGTCAGAGGGTGGTGAATCAATTGCCACAGAATGCAGTGCAGGCCAAGTCAATGGATATTTTTAAGGCGGAGTTGAACAGATTCTTGATTAGTACGGATGTCAGGGGTTATGGGGAGAAGGCAAGAAAATGGCGTTTTGGGAAAGATAGATTATCCATGATTGAATGGTGGAGATTATTCAAAAGACGCTCTGGTATCGCTTTCTCTCGGGGCTTTCCTTCGGCTCCTCAGTCACCTCCTCTCTCTCCCTCCCCGAGCTTTGAAGAATGAGTAAGCCAGACACTATATCAGAGCTCTCGGGTCCGTCTCGGGTCGGGTCCCTCTCCCCCCCCCTCTCCCCTCCTCCCCCCCCCCCCCCCCCCCCCCCCCCCCCCCCCCCCCCCCTCCCCTCCCTCCTCCTCTCCCCTCCTCTCCTCCTCTCCCCCCTTCCCCTCCTCCTCTCCCCTCTCCCCCATCCCCTGGCCTCTCTCCCCCCTCCGCCTCTCCCCATCTCTCCCTGGCCTCTCTCCCCCCTCCTCCTCCTCCTCACCCTCTCCCCCTTCCTCTCCCCCACCCTCTCCCCTCCCCCCCTCGCTCCCCCCCCCCCCTCTGTCTCTGTCTCTCTCCCCCCCTCTCTCTCTGCCTCTCTGTCTCTGCCCCTCTCTCGCTGCCCTCTCTCTCACTCTCTCAACTCCCCCCCCCCCCCCCCCCCTCTTCCCTCTCTAGACGCGCCTGTGAGTTGGGGAGCTATGCGTGAGTGGATAGTGTGTGGATGGGGTAAAAGGAGCAAATGAATAATATTAATATAATGCAAGGTGGGTGGTTAATGTGTTGGGCAGTGGTTAGTGTGTGTGTGTGTGGGAGGTGGTTAGTGATTGTGTGACGCCGCAGGCTGCCCTCCTTCCCCCACATCCGTGCGTTGAGGAGACGGGACCCAACGGGTCCCACTTGGTCTAGTAACTATTAAAACTCTGATCGTGTGTGTGTGTGTGTGTGTGTGTGTGTGTGTGTGTGTATTTATTTGTGTGTGATCCCATCTTCTCGAAAAAACAACGCGCTTACGGTAAAAAACGTTTTTTTACATATTCCGATAGAGATTTATCCCGTGGACTCAGAAATTGCCTCATCTGAAAAATTCATGCATTATTTCTCGAGTTATTAATCAAAATGTTCAAAAATCTGAAACAACTTAGAAAATAAAAACTGTTGGCTTTGGCTGATGACGTGATGATGTCACAATGGATTTCACGCTGTTTTCCACGTGTTGCGAGTGACATCACACGGCCGCCCGCTGCTGCCACCCGGTGTCGACCGCTGCTGCCGCCCTGCTCCCCTTGCCGCCCTCCTCCCCCCGCAACCCTGCATTGAGGGGACGGGACCTGACGGGTCCCACTTGGTCTAGTGGATGTGTGTGTGTGAGTGTGTGTGTGTGTATTTATTTGTTCGTGTGTGATCACATCTTCTCGAAAAAATGACGCGCTAATGGTAAAAAACGTTTTTTTACATATTCTGGTAGAGATTTATCCCGTGGACTCCGAAATTCCCTCATCTGAAAAATTCATGCCGCTCAGGGACGCCCGCTGCTGCCGCCCACTTCTGCTGCCTGGGGCCTCCCGCTGCTGCCGCCCTGCTGCGCCTCCTCCTCTCCCCCCCCCCCCCCCTCTCCCCCCCCCCCCTCTCCCCCCGTTTCTCCCCCTCTCTCTCTCCCCACCCTCCCCCCCTCTCGCACCGCATCTCTCCTCCCCTCTCTCTGCCCCCTGCCTCTCCAGATGCACCTGCGAGTTGGGGGCTATGCGTGGGTGGGTAGGGGGGGATGGGGTAAAAGGTGCGAATGAATAATATTAACATAATATCAAAGGGTGTGGTTAGTGCGTGTGTCTGTGGTTAGTGCGTGTGTGTGTGTGTGTGGTTAGTGTGTGTGGGGGGTGGTTAGTGTGTGTGGGGGGTGGTTAGTGTGTGTGTGATGCCGCATGTTGGCTTTGATCAGTCATGGCATTGAATATAAAAGTTAGGATGTTATGTTGCAGTTGTACATGTTGTAAATAAAGCTGCACTTGCTATTGTGCTCAGTTTTGGTCCCTGCTGCAGGAAATAATTCAATAAGCTGGAAAGAGTGCAGAAAAGATTTACGAGAATGTTGTTCAGATTCGGGGGACTGAGACATATGGAGAGGTTTGGCAGTCTAGAGCTTTATTCCTTCGAGCGTAGGAGACTGGGGGGGGGTGATCTTATAAAGGTGTAGAGGACATAGGTTTAAGGTGAGAGTGGGAATATTTAATATGAACGCACTCCTGCAGAATACCTAGCCTCTGACCTGCTCTTGTAGCCATAGTATCTCTGTGATACCTGCTAAGTTTCTGATCAATGGTGAACTGCAAGATATTGATGATTTCTCAGTAACGATAATGCCATTGAGTGTCAGAGATAGGTGATTAGATTCTATTTTTGGTTGAAGATAATTGCTGTCTAAGTCTTGGTGTTTGCACCATTTTTCCAGCTGGAATATTCTTAGGCAACGATCTTTCTTTCAATGTCAACAAGACAAAGAATATAGTGATCGACTTCAGGAAGCAAAGTGGTACACATACTGCTGCACATTGATGGCACCAAAGTAGAGATGGTTGAAAACTTCAAGTTCCTAGGAGTAAATATCACCAGCAACATGCCCTGGACAAGCCATATCAAAGCAATGGCCAAGAAAGCACATCAACGTCTCTACTTCCCTAGAAGGCTTAGGACGTTTGGCATGCCCCCAACAACCCTCACCAATTTCTACAGATGCTCTGAAGAAAGCATTTTATCAGGATGAATCACAACATGATTTGGTAACAGCTCCATCCAGCACCTCAAGGAATTGCAGAGAATTGTGAACGCAGCCAAGACCATCACATGAACCAACCTCCCTTCCATTGACTCCATCTACACTTTACACTGCCACAACAAGGCCACCGGCATAATCAAGGATGATTCCGGTCACTCTCTTTTCTCTCCTCTCCCATCAGGCACGAGGTACAGAAGTACCTCATTGGAGACCCTTTGACTATCTTTCATCTGACTTTACTGGACTTTATCTTGCACTAAATGTTATTCCCTTTATCTTCTTTCTGTACACTGTGGATGGCTCAATTGTAATCATGTCCTATCGCCAACTGGATATCATGCAACAAAACGCTTTTCACTAAACTTAGGTGCATATAACAATAAACTAAATTAAATAGGAAAGATATAATTAATCTGGAAAGATTGCATAAAAAATTTACAAGGATGTTGCCAGGACACAAGAGCCTGAGCTTCATCGAGAGGTTGAGCAGGTTAGGACTATATTCCGTGGACCACAAGAAACTAAAGGATATTCTTACAGAGATTGATAAAATCATGAGGGGAATAGATAGGTGAATTCACATTCTTTTTTCCCCAGGATGGGGAAATCAAGAACCGGAGGGCTTAGATTTAAGGTGAGGAGGGAAAAATATAATTGGAGTTTGAGGATCAACTTTTTCACACAGAAGGTGGTCGGTGTAAGAAACAAACTGCCAAATTAAGTAGTTGGGACAGGTATTAGAACAACATTTAAAATACATTTGGATAGGTGCATAGATAGGAATAGTTGATAGAAATGTGGGCCAAATACAAGCATATTGAATAGCTTAGATGGTCATCTTGGTCAACATGGATGAACTCACAACAACAACTCGCAGCAATCTCAATATTTGTGATTGTGTAGAAATACAATCCCTGTACCTCCTCCCTCACATCCATCAAGGGACTCCAGCAATCCTACAGGAGTTCACGTGCATCTCCTCTAATCTCATCTATTGCATCCGTTATGGCCTCCTGTACATCGGCGAGACCAAAAGTAGACTCGGCTACTGCTTTGTTGAACACTTACACTTGTAGGTCTGCCAAGGCCTACTGGATCTCCTCGTTGCTAACAATTTTTACTCTTTTTTTCCCTCTCCCATACTGACCTTTCTGTCCTGGGCCCCATCGATTGCCAGAGAATTGCCACACAAACTGGAGGAACAACACCTCATATTCTGCTTACAACCGAATGGTACAAACAACTAACAACTTCCCTTCCTCCCCACACCCTGCTTTCCTCCCCACCCCTCCCCTCCCACCTGGAGCTGCATTTACTTCTCTCCTACCCCTTCTCCCCCCACCCACATTCCTTCTTGTGGCTCGTTGTGACACAAAACAGAATTTACCAAACCTAACCATGACCACCTGTGATGTTGCAACCCATCCGTGACCACCTGTAATCTTTTGCTTATTAGAGAGTGAAGTATTCTCCATCAGGTTAATTTAATTAACAGTTATATATGAGATAATTTTATTATTCCAACTAAAACTAATTATATATATTTTAAATATAGTATATATATATATATATATTTTAAATAGTCTTAAATATTTTAAATATATATAATATATTGAATGAACACATTCAATATTTCTGTAAATGTATATTTCAATTATGTTTCTGTCTATTTTTTACTAGTTAAAATTTGATTATTTATTTTTGCATTCTTAGAAAGACCATTAATGAGCGCCTATCTATTTCTATGTAATTTTGATTTCTGTGAGCATCAGAGAGCTTCTACACAGAGTAAAACATTGCTTCAGTATGAAATATGTACAGATATTTTGTTACTTGAGAGTCTGCTGAACTAATGTAGTTATGATAAAGATATTGCTGAAAAGGACTTTAAAATGGCTGGAATGGTAACAGCTATTGAGATCGGACCATCGTGGCAGAAACCTGCAAGTGCCTGTGGTGATGAAGTGAACCAAGACCTGACAGATTGGGGGGGGAAGAATAAAGGAGAAGAGAATCTGTAGGCAGGAAAAAACTGAGCTAGGAGGAAAGGATGCCAGATATAGGTGAGAATAGACTGAAATGAAAAATCAATAACATAAATGGTAATAGGAAGGAAAATATGAAACAGAATAGAGAATAAAAGGTAAAATAGAAATAAAAGGAAAGTAAGGATCTGTAAAACCAGACAGTAAAACATTATTTATAATAAAAGAGTAGAAATGCACAATGTGGAAAATGTGGGTGTTTACACAATTATGTTTGCAGTAAATCTCTGATAATTTGCCATCAGATTATTCAGGTCCCGATCATTAGGACATTGGCGAACTTCCTATAGATTCACTAGGGCTCCATTTCCCACATTCTCTTTAAACTCACTGTGTCCCCATTTCCCACACTTCCTTTAAACTCACCTGCGCTCAAACTTTAGAAAATCAATGGTAAGGACCTGAGAATAGCACCATTTATTTCCAGTGGAAATTTTGAACATGGTATACAGTGTTCATTTTTATTGACTAAAGGAATCATAGATCATCAGCTTATTAAAATACCTTCCATTATTAGAAGTTTATGTTCTCAATCAATCAGTTCTCCAATGCATCATCCTATAATATCAATTGAGTGAAATCCATTTCTATGGCAACTCCAAAAAATACTAGACTAAGTGGGACCCGTTGGGTCCCATGTTCACACGGGACGGCTGGTCCCCCGATGCAGTATGGGTACTGCGAGCTGAAGGGACTGGTTAGTATGGACATTGAGGGCCAAATGGATTCTTGAGGTGGCAGTTCAGTCACTCAAGCCTGATGTGCTGGCAGCTCACTAACGGCCGGTGGACTAACAGTTGACTCACGGCCATTCTTTGAAATTCCACTTCAAGCTGGGTGTAAGGCAACCAAATTCAAATGCAGTTTCCTACCACTTCAAGCAGGGTGCAAGGCCACCAAATTCAGGTGCAGTTTCCGACCACTTCAAGCAGGGTGCAAGGCCACAGAATCCAAGTGCATTTTCATGCCACTTCAAGCTGGGTGCAAGGCCACCAAATTCAAGTGCAGTTTCATGTCAATTCAAGCAGGGTGCAAGGTCACCAAATGCTGGTGCAGTTTCATGCCATTTCAAGCAGGGTGCAAGACAACCACATTCAAATGCAGTTTCATACCATTTCAATCAGGGTGAAACCACCATAAAACCACACAAAACACCACACTCACAGTTCAGTAGACATTCAGTGTGTTCAGTTGATTCACAGCTCAGACAGTCGTGACCTCTCTCTCCCCCATCTTGTAGAGGCTGAGCCACACCCACACTTACGGGTATTATAATCCCTCCCCCTCCAACTGGAAGGGGCGTGGCCTTCATGGCATGATTGACAGTAGAGAGATTCCCAAAAATGTTTTTTAACACTAACACCACTTTTATTTTTAATTGATGGGAAGAATCCTCTGCACCTGATGAGTGGCGAGGAACTGAGTAAGATGGTCAAAAATCACAGCTGCAAGTGGTAGCATTTTTTTTAATCTAAAATCAATATTCGTGCAAAAAGGAATTTGTCAAGTTTCCACCAACAACAGCCATTTTTTTTTGCAGTGCAGCCTTTCAAAGCAGTTACCACCATCTACAACCACCATTTTTTTGCAGTGCAGCCTTTTAAAAGCAGTTACCACAACCAAAAACAGCCATTTTTTTTTGCATTGCAGCATTTCAAAGAAGTTACCACCACCAACAGCCATTTTTTTTTGCAGTGCAGCCTTTCAAAGTATTTACCACCACTAATAGCCATTTTGTTTGCAGTGCAGCCTTTTATAGCAGTTACCACCACCAATAACAGCCATTGTTTTGCAGTGCAGCCTTTGAAAGCAGTTACTACCTCCAACAACAGCCTTTTTTTTTTTACAGTGCAGCCTTTCAAAGCAGTTACCACCACCACCAACAACAGCCAGTTTTTTTTTGCAGTGCAACCTTTCAAAGCAGTTGCCACCACCAAAACCGCCATTTCTTTTGCAGTGCAACCTTTCAATGCAGTTACCACCACCAACTACAGTTTTTTTTGCAGTTAGAACCAATAGACACTTTTTGCAAGCATTTTAGAAGCGCATTAAGGGGACTCACAGTTGAGTGAACATGTGTTCAGTGTTATTCACAGCTCAGAGAGACATGACCCTCAGGCTTCCTCCATCTTGCAGAGACTGAGTGAGGCATACCACTTCCGGGTTTATAGTCCCCCCCCCCCCCTCCCACCAGCAGGGGCAGCAGAGAGAATGGCAATTTAAAAAACTCCATTAATATTTAGCTGATTTTTCATCGATGGGAAAAATCCTCCGGACCCGAAAGGCGGAGGGGGGCTCTGAGCGAGGTGGCCAAAAATGACGGCCGTAGGTGGCAACGTTCTCTCAGAAATCGCAGCACAGTGGGCCAAAAGCAGTCAAGATCAGACTTTTAGTAATATAATCTGGAGGAAGCAAATCAGACCAACTCCATTTGATATAACAAACAGGTTAGTGCAAGATTGAATATCTTTTGGGGCTATGTTGAAACCAGCCAACTTTGGAAAATTATGTATTATTTTGAAAGTGTAAACTTTACAGTTTGTAGTATCATTATCTCACTTTGGGTGGATCCAAAGTAACCCATATTCAAATCTGAAGACACTAACCCAACCTACAGCAATTTGTTTACAATTGAGATTGACAAAATAGATGCCTAGATAATGTTTCCTTGCCTGCCGTTCGCAGAAATTGGAGTCTCGTGGTGTTCCATGTGAACCTGTTCTGGTAAATAATGGAAAGCCTGAACAGATAAGAGATCTCACATTACAACATTTAATTGGTGCTTTTTTTACATAAAAGTGAAGCACTATCTTGTGAAGTACACTTACAGATTAAAGGACGGAGTATTTTGATATAAGATTTCTTAAGAATCTAAAGTTCCTTAAGATTCCTTTCCTTTTAGTTTAACCCATATGTGCTCATGTAAAATTTTCACAACAAAATTGAACTAAGTTAATAGATGAGTTGAGTTACTTCATTGATGTAAAGGAGGGATTAAATTCAAACAAACAAACTTGTAATGTTTTTTTTTTAATAAAAAAAATATTTTCCACCTAATGATGAGGAAGTTCAAAGAAAATGCTTTTCATGATTTCAGTTTTATTTCTACTTCAGAGACACTGGAATCCAGTAATCATTAATGCCTCCCACGTTTTCTCTTGAAAATCTGCATTATTTTCCAAGGCAAAATAATTACGTTTTGTTTTGATTAATCAGTGCCTATGCCAGAAATTCTTCAATGCTATAAAGGCATGTGAAACCGGTTGTAAGTGGCAAGCCATTCTTGCTTGAACATGAAAGAGCATGAAAAAAAATAGCAAAAGTAAACCATTCATTCCATGTATCTGCTCCCTCATTAATATCATGGTTTACTTTTTGCCTCGCCATCACCTTCCTGCAGTAAAACCATATCCTGTGATTCCTTAGATATCCAAAATTCAATTAATACCCACCTTAAATATAACCAGAACCAAGCCTCCCCAGCCCTCTTGACATGAATTACCCTCTGAGAAAATGTCCAGCCACTTCTTTTGAGACAATGTCCTGCCCAAGAAAAGGAAATATCCTTACATCCACTCTGTCAATCCCAATAATAATCCTCAGTGAGATCATTTCTCATTCTTCTAATCTATATCCAGTCTGTTTAATCTCTAGTCATAGGAAAACCAACCCAATCACAGGAATCAATGCGGTGAACCATTGTTGCACCGCATCCATCATAGGTAGGGAGATCAGACTTAGTCATAATTATTGAGTGATACAGTACAGTGAGGAAACAGACCCTGCGGCACAACTTGCCAGCATGTCCTAGCTACACTCGTCCCACCTGACTGCGTTTGATCCGTATCCCTCCAAACCTGTCCTATCCATGTCCCTGTCTAACTGTTCCTTAAACAATTGGATAGTCCCTGCCTCAACTACCTCCTCTGGCAGCTTGTTCCACACACCCACCACCCTTTGTGTGGAAAAAATTAACCATTGGATTCCTAATCCCCTTCACCTTAAATCTATGTCCTTTGTTCCTCTAAGTGACTTTTCATCTACCCGATCTATTCATCTCATGATTTTATACATCTCTATAAGATCACACCTCGTCCTCCTGCGCTCCAGCTTACTCAACCTCTCCCTATAGATCAGACCCTCTCATCCTGGCAACATCTCTATTTGACACCGGCTTTTCTATAATGGTGCCGGAACTGAACGCAATATTCTAAACATGGTCTCACCAACGTCTTATACAAATGCAACATGACCTCCCAACTTCTACAGCCAATACTCTGGCTGATGAAGGCCAATGTGCCAAAAGCATTCAAATCGTACCCTGTGTAACAGCAACTTCTCCTCCCTCCCCGATCCTGAGTGACAACACCTCCCTTCCTGACCCTGGGAGTAACAGTACTCACCCCACACCCCGGGAGTAACGGCACTCATCCTGGGAATGACGACACTCACCCCAGTCCCCAGGAGTAACGACCCTCACTTGGGAGTAACAACACTCATCCCAGGAGTAACAACACCCACACCGCATCCCGGGAGTAACGGCACTCGCCCCGGGTGTAACAGTACTCTCCCCGGACCCCAGGAGAAATGGCACACACACTGGGAGTAACGTTATTTACCCCAGTAGTAACGACACTCACCCCAGACCCCAGGAGTGACGGCGATCACCCTGGGAGTAACGACACTCACCCCGGTAGTAACGACACTCACCCAAGACCCCGGGAGTGACGGCGATCACCCTGAGATTAACGACACTCACCCCGGGAGTAATGACACACGTCACATCCTGGGAATAAGGACACTCACCCTGGGAGTAATGACACTCACCCCGGGAGTAATGGAATTCACCCGGGAGTAACGCCATTCACCCCGGGAGTAAAAGCACTCACCCCGGAACCCGGGAGTAATGGCCCTCGCCCCGGGAGTAACGGCTTTCACCCGGGAATAATGACACTAAACCCGGGAGTAACGACACTCACCCTGGGAGTAATGTTATTCACCCAGGAATAACAGCACTCACCCCGGACACCAGGAGTAACGAATCTCACCCTGGGAGTAACGACACTCATCCCGGGAGTAAGACACCCACACCGCACCCTGGGAGTAACGACACTCACCATGGGAGTAATGACACACACCCCAGATCCCGGGGGTAATGGCACTCAGCCTGGGAGTAAGGACACTCACCCTGGAACCCGGTAGTAACGGCACTCACTCTGGGAGTATCGACACACACCCCGGATCCCGGGAGTAAAGGCACTCATTACAGGAGTAATGGCACTCACCCCGGGAGTAACGGCACTCACCCCGGGAGTAACGGCACTCAACCCTGGCAGTAATGACACTCACCCCGGGAGTAACGACACTCACCCCGGGAGTAACACACATTTTGGGAATAATGGCACTCACCCCAGACTCCGAGAGTGACGGCAAGCACCCTGGGAGTAACGTTCTTCACCCCGGGAGTAACGCACTCGCCCCGGGAGTAATGACACTCACCCCGGGAACAACAG